>NW_007728121.1:61123-94956 GCF_000696425.1 Galeopterus variegatus | reverse complement strand
CGAGCAGGAACCGGTCTGCACAGGGGATCCGAACCCTCAGCGGGAGTGCTGCGGCTCTCCCAAGCGGCGCACTCTACAGTGCGCCCCTGGGCCGGCCCCTTTTTTGTTTATATCTTTACCTGGTTTTGGTATCAGGATGATGTTCACTTCATCGAATGAGTTTGGGAGATTTGCATCTGTTTCAATCTTTTGGAATAGTTTGGAAAGAATCGGTGTCAATTCCTCTTTGAATGTTTGGTAAAATTCTGCTGTGAATCCATCTGGTCCTGGGCTTTTCTTTGTTGGGAGCCTTCTGATAACAGCTTCAATCTCCTTTATTGTTATTGGTCTGTTCAGATTTTCTACATCTTCTTGGCTCAATTTTGGTAGCTTGTGTGTGTCCTGGAATTTATCCATTTCCTCCAGATTTTCAAATTTGTTGGCGTATAGTTGTTTATAGTAGTCTCGAATGATTCCTTGTATTTCAGATGTATCAGTTGTGATATCACCTTTTTTCATTTCTAATTTTTGGATCTTCTCTCTTCTTTTTTTAGTGAGCCATGCTAATGGTCTGTCAATTTTATTTATCTTTTCAAAAAACCAACTTTTTGATTCATTGATCTTTTGTATTGTTTTTTGGGTTTCAATTTCATTAAATTCTGCTCTGGTCTTACTGATTTCTTTCCATCTGCTAACTTTGGGTTTGGATTGTTCTTGTTTCTCTAGTTCTTTAAGGTGAAGTGTTAGGTTGTTCACTTGCCATCTTTCCATTCTTCTGAAGTAAGCATTTAATGTGATAAATTTCCCCCTTAATACTGCTTTTGCAGTATTCCACAGGTTTTGGTATGATGTATCGTTATTTTCATTACTTTCAATAAATTTTTTGATTTCCTGTTTGATTTCTTCTTGGACCCATAAGTCATTATGTAGAATGCTGTTTAATTTCCATGTGTTTGTATAGTTTCCAGAATTTTGTTTGTTATTGATTTCTAATTTTAATCCATTGTGGTCTGAGAAAGTACATGGGATAATTCCAAATTTTTTGAATTTGTTGAGACTTGATTTGTGACCTAATATGTGATCTATCCTGGAGAATGACCATGAGCTCATGAGAAGAATGAATATTCTGAGGTTGTTGGATGGAATGTTCTGCAGATATCTGCCAAGTCCAATTGGTCTAGTGTGTTGTTTAGATCTTGTGTTTCTCTGCTGATTCTTTGCCTAGATGATCTGTCCAATAAGAACATTTCTACACATACACAAAAGTAGTAAGAATCATATTGTGAACCACTATGTACCCAGCTTTAACTACTGCTGATAAATCCATGTCCAACCTGGTTCCCAGAGTCCATGGTCTCAACCACTTGCTATGTGACCAAATAAGTGGAATAGAACATTTACTCCTTAAGAGCAGAAAAAGAGTGAAATTTTACATACAGGAGTGGTTGGGAAGCCTTCATGAAGCCTACTTTGGTTAAACTCACCTTCTCCTCCTTCTTGTAGCTGATCCTCCAGGCTTCACATGAAGACCCAGGGATGGAAGACTTGTCCTCACCCTGTGCCTGACCCTGTGTTCAGGATGTGTGATGTCAGATCCAAAGGAAAATAGCATGAAAAGAACACATTTAGGCAAGTCTATATGCTTACTTTGGGAAGGAAAAATTTTCCACTCAGCTTCCTCACTGCCAAGGGGTTCAGGGTCCAGAAGAACAAGTTCAGAAAGGGAACAAAGTAGCCAAAGACAACCAGCTATCTCTAGCAGGGCTTCTGGGCTGGTCAGCCAGCCTGGATGCACCATAAGCATTTTCTGTTAAATGACATACTAGAGCAGAAAACAGTTGATTTAGGGGAGCCACAATACTTGGGGCATAAGGAGGCAATGCTGCGAAGGCTGATTTCCTAAGATCCTGATACAGTTTTAAACAGTGTTTCCTAAACATCCATCATTGGAAAGCCAGACCTTAGTTGTCACTCCTGTTTCTTCTTCTCTGCATACCTTTTTGAAATGGCTGAGAGAAAGAATGAGGGATTTGGGTTAGACAGATCGGACTTGGGTTCAGACTCTGCCTCTCCCACCTGTGTAACCTCAGGCCAACAACAAACTTGCCTGAATCTCAGTTTCCATATCTCAAAAGAAGCATACTGATTAATTCACATTTGTAGAGCATCTAAAATGATGTCTGAGACATATTAGTTCTTTGGAAATCGGGGTTGGGAAATTCTCCCTCATTGTCACATAACACTTCTCCTGCATCCATTAACAAAGAAGATGCAGGTTTTCTCAGTGGGATATGCCTATAACTACTATTATTCATATTTTTACAATGGAGGACATTAAAGTAACCAGGAATCCTGGTTGGATCATTAGCCCTGGTGACCCACATCTACATGAATTTTAGAAGAGATCCAGGATCTAGAAGCCAAGATGTATCTTTCTCAATTTCTTCTCACTCCCCAGGGCCATAACTTCAACCTCCATTACCTCTACATTAACACCTTTCAAAGTACAGACAAGGAATGGTCTCACTCCCAGACCCTAACAACACAAGAAGCCAAACACCTCCCCTGTGCCAAATCTATGTGGCTTACAACAACGTAGGTATCAGTCATCTCTCCTACCCTCATTTTTTGTATTAAGATTAAGAAACTGAGGGCCTACGAGGTGAAGTAACTTGCCAAAAGCCAAAATTGGAACTGTGTCACCCAGCTCGGCTTGCCCCTTCAGGGATACCTCTCTTGCTCAGGAGCAATGACAAGGTTGAGAATGGAATCAAGTGGCAAGAGTAAGGCTACTGTGTTCCAAAGCAAGGTGTCAGCAGGATGGCCAGATCTTCAACCCAATCTGGGACTTGGTAGGCACAGGATTCTGCACCTAATTGCTATCCATGAATTATCCTTGTCAGGTTGTTTTGCTAAGCATATTTTGTGTTTAAGTACAGCAAATCTTTCAAAGGTTCAGGTGATCATTATAATAAATTCTCTTATGAATAAAGAGCAACGATCACAGGCCCTCGAGTACACAAGAGTATTCTGGGGCACTGAGGCAGCCTGGCTCCTGAGCAGGCTGTCATTCCTCCCTGGCAGTAATTTCCAAAACCTCGCTACTGGAGGAGAGGCTGAGAGAGCAGTTACCAGGGCAGGCTCTGGAGTCAGACTGTCTGGGTTCAAATCCCACTCTGCCACTTCCTAACTCTGTGATCTTCAGCAAATTATTAGTCTTTCAGTATCTCAGTTTCCCCCTCAGTGAAATGGGGATAGGAAGTGTCTGACTCACACGGTTGTTAGAATTAAATTAGTTCATACACATTAAAAGCACAGAAGAGTGCCTGGGAAATATGAAATGTTTAATAAACGATGACTGTTTTAACAAATACTTTTACAGACCTTAAAACACCCACTGTGGTTAGTGATTCTCCCAACTTCACACTCTGTTCATTTTCTCCTTTGGAAATTTAATAGGAGTAATATGAGGGTACTTAGTTCATGATAAGATTCGTATCACCCTTCAATTCTATTTTTCCACGAACTTTTTGAAGTACCCCCTATAGCTGGGGTGCAATATCACCCTTGCCCTATAGGTGCTGCCCACTCCCTTACAGCAGTGCTTTACATGCCAAATTGACAGGTGTTTGGCAATGATTTAAAATAAAATAAATACGAGTTTTAAGGTCAAGATATGTTGGAAATATTTGGCCATGTTTAACTGTTTATTAAAACATGTTTCTTCATTCCAGAACTTTCCAGACCCTCTAATATGCTCAGTGCATTATAAACCTCTGAGGGCATATGAGGGGTAGGTGTAAGGGGTGGGGGGAGAATACTATGTGCCCCATCTTTTCTAATCACAGAACCTTTTTTCCTACATGACACCCATTAACCACTTAAGGAACACTAATATTCTACCAAACTGAATGGGCCACATTTCATTTGGATTGCCATAAAAAGGTATTTCTCAAAGTGTGGTCTTTACGTCATCTGCTTGTTAAAATGCAGTTTTCTGAACCTCACACGAGAGCTACAGAATCAGATTCTCTGGAGGAGGGGCTGAAGATTCTGCATTTTAACAAGCTCCCCAGGTGCAAATTAAATTTTGAGAACCACTGCCTTAAAGGAAACACTTCCTAAATTTTGCAATTCTTATAAATTTAAAATCCTGAATACAAAATATCCTTAATAGGAAGAATGCTTGTTAACTTTCCAGTCACCCATATTTTAATGAAAAATGGGTGTGAGGTGATAGATGGTGAGGTTTTTGCTTTTTGATTTTGTTTTTAATTGCATAAACATAAAAGTCTTCCCTATGCTAGGTATTGTGCCAAGCAGCTAGGGATACAATAGTAAATAAGATTTAGCCCCTGCCTTCAAGGTGTTTATAGTCTATGATTAATCAGGATCCAGGCACACTGCTCAGCCTCTTGACTCAGCATCCCTGTAGGACCGTGGCTGCAGTCACCTTAGTAGTCAAGTTCACATGGGAGACAGGGGGTTCATTCTGGGAACCAAAGAAGAGAGAGGAAGAAATTCTCTTCTAGATGGCTCAGTCACATATGAACCACCAAAATGTTGGTTTTGTTTGTTTGTTTTATGATATCCTGGGGGAAAAGGGAACTAAGGAACTGGACAAAAAAGTTGAATAATGCAAAGGATGAGAATGAGAAGTAAGGGGAGGGGAAAACTAATAACTAAATAAATTATGGGAAGAAGAAAAAAAAAAGCCCAACCTTGCTGACTCTGTTTGGTTTAAGGTGAGAAATAACAAGATTAGAATGTCAAACTGCTGAGTCCTGCAGACCCAACCATAAACCTCCTCTGAGCTGTTCAGCTTTTCCCCTCTGCAGTCACTAATTAAATCGTGCTTTGAAAGAAATAAAAATAAAATAAAATAAAAAGCCACATGCTTTTTTGAGTCAAGGAGATTGCATACCATCAGCCTGGAAGGGGCTGGGTATCTGGTTGGCATGGACTGGGGGCCGAAAGTGGAAGGTATCTGCAGAAAGGACAGCAGGATAATAGAGCGCTTATGTCTGTTTTAAACTTTCCATAGTCACTTATTTCATGTGAAATCTCTGTAACATCTTATTTTCATATGTAACCTCTTTGCCCTAGATACAAGTAATTGAAAATATGTAGGATTTCCCTCTCAGTGTGATTTATGCAGAACTGTAAGCCAATGGGATCCCAAGGCAATTAAAAGCAGTATCTGAAGTCCAAAAATTATCCATGTTACGACAGGAGAAATGACCAGGCAAAGTTGAGCAGTCACCCCAAATCAGGGTGGCTCACCAATTCAGTATCCTTTGCACCATTCACACCTTTTATCCAGACAGTATCTTTATAAATGATTTCCTTTCTTGCACATAAGGTTTACTACATTGGTAGGTTCCTAAGTCTCTCCTCATTCATTTCATGAAAACCTGGTGTCTGTGTCCCAAGCTTGGTAGTTGGTATCTTTATAATCAAATACCTGACTCCAGCAACTGAGGCCATCATAAGTCCATTTTCTGGTTCACTCCCCTCTCTTATGTGGGGTCTGCTATCAAATGAGAATTTCACTGACTTAAGCCCTAACAGAGATATTGCTGGCCCTGTGTTCTTGTTTGTCTGAGCAAAATCTATCATTACTCTATATGCATATGGCATGTGTCAACTGTTTTAAAATTAGCCAATTTTCCTAAGCATAGAAATGGATTTTTGTCATATCACATGAACCATATATCACAAAAACAAACCAGTTTTTGTGTGGCTTTTTTTTTCTTTCCAAAATGCATTAAGTCTTTTTAAGTTACTGCCAAATCTATTTCACTTGATGCATTTGTAGATACATTTAAAGAAACCAAGCAGAGGGGAAAAAAATCTCTCACAATGCTGTTACCTGGAAAGAAATCTAGTTCATTACCAAACCAACCACACCTAGGAGGCTGGATTGCTTCACATGCTTTTAAATAATAAATAAATACAGGATTTGCATGCTGCCCTGAACTGAAAGTTTGAGATAGGACAAAAATAATAAAAATAAGAAAAAGAACTGCCATTTGTTGAACACTTTCTACAAACCAGGTGTTATGGTAGGTGCGAATCCTGCATTATTTCATTTCATACTCAGAATGATCCTGTGTTGTGAGTTTTACTCTGTCCACTTACAGGTGTGGGCACTGAGGCTTACCTAGTAAAGTAAGTTGGCAAGATCACATAGCTAGTACATAGCAGAGCTTGCCAAAGACTTGAACCCAAGTGATCATCCCCGAGCCTATTCTCTCAATGACTAGGTCGTCTCATGTGTGAATGAAAACCCATTAGACTTCTAGAGACGTGATATTGAAAAATCAGCATTTATGTCAACTTTTGCATTCCAGTTTTTTTTTTTTTTTTTGTCTTCATTAAGGTTAAATGGGTGTTATCTCTAAGAATTGTGGATTAGAGCAGGCCTTCTTTGGGAAATTCTGCTTGAGCTTTGTATACTGTCTCCAAATATTGCTAACACCAGGAGAGACGCAGCATGTATCCGGAATAGGCAGCTGTCTGTATGGTTCGTTTTGAGGGGCGTAGGATTCCTCTCAAAAGGAAAAAAAAAACAACAGTTTCTTACTTGGGTTAAAATCTGTGAATTTCTCTTTCGAAATGCTCGAGTGTTAATTGGGAGGGCAGCACATTAAATTATTATTAGTCATTAATACTTCAGCACAAATTAGTCGATCAGGTTACTGAGAGGTGTGAAGGTTCCGGAGGGAAAGACATCGACATCGTCTTGATGGAGGTTGTGGGGTGTTGCCAAGGAGGGCGGCCTCGGGGTCGCTGCGGGGGATGAGGGAGGTGCCGGCAGCGGGGGGATCAGGCAGGGAGGGACCAGCACCAGGGCTAGCCAGCTCGGTTCCTGACAGGATTGCTTCTGCAAATGCAACTGTCCCTCCCCACTCCTCTACACACACGCACACGAAGGTCCCCTGCTGTCCCTTTCCAGCCTGCCCTAGGAGTGTACTTACGGTCAAGGGGGGGTACGTACCAGCCACGCGTCAGCAACTTCCAGGCAAGAGTCTCGCCTGCGCCTCCGCGGCTGGGGGGCTTGTAACACAGCCTGTTGCCTCTAGGGGTCTCCAGTGCCCCGAGGCTTCAGGAGGATGCTGACCTTGCTCTGGTATCCCTCGGGTCTCAAATCCCAAATGGCGAAGACTGCGGGAAGAGACAAGGCGCCTGCTGGTCGCCTCCGAGGACCCCATCACCCGCCACGACACGGCTCATCCACCTGCCCCTGCGCCCCCCGCGCGACATTTCTAGTACACTGAAAGGCTGCACACCGGGCGAGGGGGAGGCAGAAATGAACTGCCCCCGCAGTCCTTACCGAGAGCTTAAGCGTTTCTATACCTCAAGGGATCCCGAGGACCTCCCTCTGCAGCCCCAGCCCAGCCGCTTCCAGGAAGCCCCATCCCCAGGCCACCAGACTACGCCGGGCCGGCAGCCTCGTGCCCAGGATGCTGCGCCAGGCCCGAGAGTGAGGCACAGAGCAGTCGCTAGCTCCCCCTGCCGCTGGGCTGGACCTGACGGACAGGCCATCCCTGAGGCTGGGGGGGAGGAGGAGGAGCCGTGGGGGAGGACCACGGTCTTGGTTCTGGGAGACCTGAATGGGAAGACAGAGGTCTTGAAGGCTGGGTGTCCATAGAGGTTTTTTGTTTGTTTCTTTAAATGTCACAACTGAGGGGCATTGGGGAAAAGTAAGAAGCTTTGAAAGAGACGAGATTACGGCGATCGGCGGCAAAACTCTGGCTCTCTAATTCGTGCCATGGCGTGGGTTCGAATCCCAGCTCCACTGCTCAGCAGTGAGATCTTGGATAATTGACATAACCTCTCTGTGCCTAAATTTTCTCATCTTCAAAATGGTAGTAAGAATAGCTACTTCATAGGGAGTGGTTGGGAATGAATGAGATCTTGCAGCTAGTACATTCAGGGTCCAGTGCGGGGCCTGGCACCCAGCAGGCCTTTATTCATAGACATTAAACTTCATGCATTTCCAGTCATCGAGAAAAACAGTAATTTGTCCCAGACTCCCTGAACTTCACAGATGTGTACTGGTTGGTGAAAATCCTATATTTTAAACTCAATTTTAGCAGGTTATTTTAAATGAATCACAAGTCCTGCTTTTTTAAAGGATGTCCATAGTGTGGTGGTTTTTAATGTGTTTGAACAGCCTTTAGGTTCCAAGGAGGTGCCTCAGGGATCTCTTGTGGGTGAGGAAAGTGACAGGTGGAGGAGCTCCAGACCCTTGGTCTGCTCCAACTAGAGAGGCTCACTTTTACCTGCTATATATACATTGGACTTCTAGGTAAGGGTGTATTGATTAAAGTCTTCTACTGCTTTTTTTGAAAGGTTAAAAAAACCCTGTGAGTATATATATTCTTGTATAATTCAGGGAAACCTTTTCCTCCAAGTTTGAGGACACTTGACTCTCATTTTATTTGTTTTGAAAGCTGCTCTTTTGAAAATAGAGCACACCTGTATTTAGAAATGGAAGCACTTGAAATATTCAGCCCACACGTCATAAGAGTACCCAGTACGTGTAAGGCACTGCACTAGAAACTGCAGCATTTTTGAACGTGCACCAACCACTTTGGCTTGCTCCTAGAAATCTCTTGAGGCTCTAACAATGTTTCCTACCCACTCCTGGCCTATTTAGCTCTGACCTCAGAGGAGCTACCCTTCCTTATCTTGACCACAAAGGTGCCCTTTCACCTGGACATGACCTAAGACAGTGGCCACATTGCAAAGCCCAGTGTTGAAGAGCATGGGCTTTGGTATATCAAAGTACTGGGTTCAAATTTGAGTTCTGCCGTGTCCAAGCTGTGTGACCTTGGGTTTGTTATTTAATCTCTCCATACTTTAATTCTTCATCTATAAACAGAAGATATCAACCTATTTCAGAGGGGTAAATGATTAAATGAGACAATGCCTGAAAAGTGCTTAGCGTGGTGCATGGCATATGGTAATTACTCCCAGGAAGTTCCTGATTTGCTGGCCTCTAACAGCATATACTGCAGCTACTACCTGACTGTCACTGACCATTGCTAAATCCCATTATTGCTCTCCATGGAAGTCAGCATCTTTCTAGCTTTATACATAGAGGCACAAAAGCAGCAGCTACCATTTTCTGGATGTCCATTATGTGGCAGGTACTTTGCTGATATTTTTCAATTATTGTCTTTAGTCTACTCATATTTTGTGTGTGAGATAAAGTGTTATCATCTCCATTTTACTAGGTAGGGATACTGAGGCTCATAGAGGTTATATAAGGTAGAAAAGGCCACAGCTGGCAAGTAACCAAGACTAGATTGAAGCCCGAGTTTGTCTGACCCAGAAGGCAGGGGCCTTTGCTCACCACCTGGCTGACTCTCGGAGCTTCCCAGGATGGAAGGCAGGGGGCATGGTGCAGGGGCAAGAGCCCTGAGTCTGAATGTCCCTTCCTCTGTGCTTTGCCTTTCTCAGTTTCAGTCCATAAAGCAGGGATGATACTTACTTCATAAGGTTGTAATAAAAATTAAATGAGATAATATAATTAAAAATGAGCCTAGTGCAATTTTTATAAAATAGGCTTTAGATGTATATTAAATATCTATAAACTTGCCCCACCCAAGTTTTCATTTCTTTAACCTTTCATTATGAGAAATATTCATAGAAAAGATATAAATGTATGTATGTGTATATACTCATATGTGGTGTGTGCTTGTGTGTGCATATGTAAAATTATAGAGCAAACTGCCACCCAGGTCAAGCAGCAGAACATTGCCAGCATCTCAGAAGCATCTTCTTTGCATGCCCCTCCTTGATCAAATTCCCATTTCTCCCGCCAGTCCAATTCGCTTTTCATCTTGTTAAAAAATAATTTTATTTTCCCCTTTTGCTCATGCCTCTGGGTTGTCTCCAGCCTTTTTTGCTGTGCCTGTGCCTGTCACTTCACCGAGGTTCTGAGTGACATGTCATTCACAGGAAAGAAGTGAAATAAAGCGGTTCAGCAAAGCAGGGGCACGTGTGTGTGTGTGTGTGTGTGTGTGTGTGTGTGTGTGTCCACGCCTTCTACCCTTGTCAAGAGCAGCAAAACAGACACCTCGTGAGATATGTCTTAACCCAAAAGAACAGGATGGGCAAGTGGACTGGTTTGAAACATGTGGACTATTTGTCATTCCCAAGACCACTTAGGTCCAGGTCTGGTACCTCCAGCAGTGAGGGTGGCCATCACAGCAGGTAGAGCCTGGGTTATATAGAGTAAACAATTTCTCCTCTTTAGATCCCTGGATTCAACCCTACTCTGGAATTTCCACCTGTCTCAACTGACAAATCATGTCTCAATTTAAATGTTACCTCCTCTAAGAGCCTTCCCTGATTACTACCTCAGTCACTTTCCCCTACAGTTCCTTATTTTATCTTCTTCATTATCATACCTGAAATTGTATCTTTTATTTATTTGTTTGCATATTTTTCTGGATACTATAGTAATAAAGAATATAGGCTCAGGATCTAAACTTGGTTAGAATACCAGCAATCCCACTTACTAGCTGTGTGACATTAGACAAGTTGTTTAACCTCTCTGGGCCTCCAATTCATCATCTATAAAATGGAAATAATACATCTATTTACCTTATAGGATCAATAGGTGGAGTAAATAAATTAATGCGTGTAAAGTCTTCAGTAAAGTGCCTGACATGTAAGTACTATGAACATGTTAGCTATTATCAGCAATGCCCATAATAACCATTATTATTGTGATGATCAGCATATTCCCTGTAAAATGAAAGCAACTTGATGGCAGGGCTTTTATCTGTATGTTTCCCTGCTGAATCTCAGCACCCAAGAATAAGACCAAGCACATACTCATAATAATATACTCAATAGAGTCAATAAATATTGCCTGAGAAATACGTCTTAGAACCCCACCCTGTGCTGTAGTGCAGGAGATAGCCATATAAATAACTCATTGTGGTGTGGTGGTACAGTGCAAAAACAGTTTGAATGAGAAGTGTAGCAGTATGGAGGAGAAGGAGGAGAGGGCAATTAATGTTGTCCCAGAGTCTCAGAGAAGCTTTCACAGAGGAGATACTATTTAGAGTCCTGAAGCCCAGTAACTCTTCAGGAAGCAGAGACTAGGACAGGGGAAGGATCCGCAGGAAGACAGCACAGAACCTGTAAGGGCTCCAGAGTGCTGAGGCAGCTGCCCTTTGTTTCAAGTGGCTGCAGCGAGAAGGGGAGGTGGAAAAGATGCACGGAGAGGCTGCTGGTAGACCAACTCATGAAGGAGCTCCTGTTATGCAAAGAAACTTGGATTTCCTTTTGACAGTAGTGGGGAGTCATTGGGGAATTACAATAAGAGGAAAAGCATAATCCACTTTACCATTTGGAAAGATCACCCTGGCTGCAGCGAGGAGACCGGACTGGCTAGCCTTCAGGAGAGGAAACAGGGAGAACAAGTCCTGGGAAGGTACAGGCAAAAATAGATGAGAGCCTGACCTCGGAGTGTGGCTGGAAGGGTTAGGAGAAGAGGACGGCTTTGGGAAGTCATGAGGAGGTAGACAGTGTCAGGTCTTGGTGACCGACTGGATGTGGGGGGCAGAGAGAGAAAGTGGAGCCCAGAACTTTTCTTAATTATGCTTCTGGAGACCTGGTTGTGTCATTAACCAAAGCAGGGAATTTGGGGAAGGGACTAGTTTTGGGTGTGAAATTGGTGTATACAATATCTATTCAGCTTTGGACATTTTAATCTTGGGGCTGTCGAAGTGAAGACCTTTAGAAGGAAAGGGTGTTAACATTTGTTAAGCATCTACAGTGTGCTTGGAACGATGTTTTTGGCACCTTACTTTTTATCATGTTTAACATTTAGAACAACACTTTGAGAGATGGAGCATTACTACTTTCTGTTTTTACTGATGATAGAACTCAGGGGAAAAGAGGTAATGGCGCCTCTTTTCTATGGTTAACATTTAAGAACAGTAGTTGCATCAGTTTGGTTAAACAAGTCTGAATGAAGTGCATATAAAGAGAAGAAATAGGAAGTACAGTAATAAAAGTAATTTGGGGTCAGATCATAAACAAACCTTGATTGGAGATAATAACCACCCCACAGGGGTGTTGTGAGAATCAGGCAAGACAAAGTTTGCGAAAACATTTTATGAACTATAGAATGCTGAGCAAATGTGAGGACTTCAACTTGTGGCCAAATCTTATTGCAGTGGATAATGATAATAACATCATAATAATGTTAAATCTGTATTTATTAAGTAAAATCCCATTTCTTTCTCTCTACCACACCATCAACATGTGTGGTTTGAAAAAGGGAAAATGCATCACAAGGAAATCTAACACACCCAGCTGATCCCAACTGCTGTGTCTTCACACTTTGGAGTGAGACCCTAAAGATCAGTTACTTGGTTATTTCTACTATCAAGCAGAAACTTGAAAATATTAGGAAAAAATAACCAGGCCTCCCATCTGCTCGTTCTTTGCATGTTAACTAGAGCTGCAATGCTTCCCAGAGGCTTTGGGTGGGCTGAGTCACAGTTAATGAAGTCCCTCCTCAAATACACATAGGCCAATGAAAGCTACAGGTGCCCTCCTTGATGTGAAACTGCAGAAATACACGCCCAGAGGCTCACCCTGGGCTGCTTCTCACCCCTTCTTCCCTGTTCTCTCTTTTCATGTCTCTGGCTCCTCCTGTCTCATACCTGTGCCCTTTTTTTCCCATGAACCTATTACTACTCTGCAGGGCTTAGACCAGCACCATCCAAAAGCAATGTAATGTCAGCCACACATATAATTTTAACTCTTCCAGTAGCCATATTAAAAAGTTTTAAAAATGGGTGAAACTAAACTTTATATATTTTATTTAACCCAGTGTATCCAGAATATTATTTTAACATGCAATCAATATTTAAAAAGTATTGATGTGATATTTTACATTCTTTTTTTAAAGTAAATCTTCAAAACCCAATGTGTATTTTACCTTTGCAGCATATATTTCAAGTGTCCAAGAGCCACATGTGGCTAGTGGCTACCATATTGCAGTGCAGATTAGAGCTCGGTGCTGTTGAGGCACCAAATTGCCTGCTCTCTTTGCCCAATCCAGCATTCCCCATAGATCTGCATTTCGTGTGAGCTTTGGTAAAAGGACTGAGGGAATGGCTGTTGACAATTCCATGCTACAATGATGCTACTCAACCTACTTCCCCCCTGCACGGCAGAGTGACACTTTAAAGAGGGACCAAACTGCATCTTGATTGCTCAGATGAGACTCTCCAGTTGCAGCCTCCATTCTGAAGCATAACTGAACTGCTTGTCACTTCATTCCCCAATAAAAGAAGATTTAATATGCAGCCAATAACCACATACCCATGGGCCTGGGTCTCTACTGCAGCCCCCAAACATGCCAGGGGATGCTTCAGAATAATAAAGAGAAAAAGCGTGATGTCCACAGTCCAGCTGCATGGTCATTTAACACAGGAAACAAAGGTGACAGCAAGGCTTAGGGGAAGATTTTTAAGAGAAAGTAAATGCCTCTGGAAACCTGTTCCCAGAATGAACTCCTGGGACTAAGCAAGCAAACAGACTGGCTTCCTGGAGATTTCTCTCTTGATCTGAGAGAAATTATGCTGTGATTTTAGGAAAGTTATTCCTTTCTCATGCCCAATAGGAACTTCCTCCATGTTGGAATGGAGCCACCAAGCAACTGGTGACATGCAGCATGAATAGATGTCTCCAACCAAGCGAAGACCAATGAGTAGGTTGGCTGTGTTATCAGTCCTCTCAAAGGACCTTGCCTTGCCTTGACCTTTTCTCTGGGAAAGAAGTCCACTGCTGGAGCAAATGTGTATGGCTGGCTGGTCACAGCCTTCTCCTGGTAGGTGGAAGCACTTGGCCCTTCCTTGACACTGCCCAGGCTGGCAGACTGCCTCTCCCCTGTCTTGCTCAGCTGGGCAATCACAGTGCCCTATGGTACAGCTATGGGCAATAGTGCACCCCACCCCCCTCACTTTTTTGTGGTCTCCTCCTTTGTGACTGCTACAGCATATGTTTTATTAAAAAGGAAAGAGAAGGGGAGACAAAAGGTTATATACATGGGCATGCTCAAGAATCTTAAGACTGGAAATCTCCTGCTCAATGCTAAATGCCTAAGGGCTTTGGCATTTTGCCAGCTCTAAGTAAACCCCAAGAGGAACATTTGGGTGGGGAAATAAGAAACGGTGGAAAATCAAGGCTCTCTTTTAGGAGATTCTGATTCTAAAACATGAGAAGATTTTCTCATGTTCTCTTGTAATCTACCTCCTTTCTCCCAATATCCTCATTAATATTTTTGGATATAATATCGATAAGCTCTCTAACCTTGAGCAACATTTTTTCCCATAAAATAGAAATTAGACTTGAGGGTGGGTGGAAGGCCAGGTAATTTTCAATGCCTGATGAGATGCCCAACATTTCAGAGCCTTCTGCCTGGATCCTAGAGCAACTTTCTCTATGCCAATGTATGTTTAAAATAATTAAACCAGGTGATGGTATTTCCAGGATACAAGGGGAGAGGTGGCCCAGGTAAACCTCAATGAATCATGCAAGCCTTGAAGTTACCACCCTCTTCAACTGTGCTGCAGTTAGCATCTCTGTCAGCTGGAGACCTTTTACCCTCTCTCCCTCTCCAAACAAATCCCATCCCATCCCTCATGACTCAACCCAAATTCTCCCTCTCTTGAATACCGATAGGTCTCATTATCTGTACAAATCAATCACTGATTAATTAGATCAAGCTTTGACTTCTCTTGTATTGAACTGCTGTTTAGAACTTACATTGTCATTTAGATTTTCCAAAATATGAACCTATTTTCCTAACTAGACTGTAAGATCATTGAGGGCAAAATTTCATAAGACTTTGATTCCTCACAGACCTTAGGTTAGTGCCAGAGGTGAAGCCACACTGCAACCTCCTATCATTCTGAAGTACACAACAACTAAATCAAATCACAATTGCTAAGATTAAACCATTCCTAGAAGAAGCCAGAGGAGTCTAGGGTTGGTTGAGGAGCAGTGAGATATGGAGTCCATTCCATAGTTTCCTTTAATTGCTGTGTGACCCAGCATAAAGCAGTTCCTCTTTCTGAGGTTCTCTGCCCTCCCTTTTCCAAGAATGAGGCTAACATCATTCTAGCTCTACTTCTTAGGGTAATCAAAGATAAATGAGACAATAAGTCATGTGAGGATTAATTAGATGAGCTTTGTAAAATGCTCCCAGCCCTTTGGAAAAGGATACCATTATAAAATGTATACAAGATCTTATTATTCAAGAGAAAGAGTTGAATCACCAAAAATACAGTGCACAGTAGAGAAAACAAAACAATAACCAGAAAACCTCAACACTAAGCATCCCAGTCAGCAGAAAGTGCCCACGCAGATATCTCAAGTCCCTCCAGATTATCTCTTGTTTGTGAGCAGGGGAGGGATTTTGGAGAAGCGTCTCAGAGGGTATCTTTTTTATGCAAGTGTCCCCAGTGGCCACACTGTGCCTTGGGAAAGGGATCAGGAGGGGCTGATGACGCAGGGATGTTCTTTGCCCTCTGGTCTTGTTCAGTAAACAACTGTCAGGAGGCCAGAAAGGAACACCCAGAAGATGATTTTGAGGGTCAAAAAGAGAAGATGCTTCCCATCCTTGTGACCAGCCCAGTGCTAACAGAGTGGGAACCTTTCTCCCTCCTCGCCCTTCTCTCCTCACCCTCTTCCTTGTGCCCACACTGCAGCACACATCACTCCATTCTGGGAGGCAAAGCCATCTCCACTTTTGATGAGAAGGGGAAGCAAGAGCAAGAATGCTTCTGTCTTCTGCATGGCTGCATCCAGCTGTGGAACCCTTTGGAGCCATCTGCTTTCCAGCAGGGGAGACTCTAGTCTGACATTTGCTTCCTTTCCCTGAAACATTTCACAGTATCCATGTTCTGCACCTTTTCCAATCATATCCCTCCTCAAAGAAACAAAGCATGCATCTTTTCCCAGAGTAGGCAGCAGCTATGATATTCATAAGACAGGATCACTGTGGCAACATTGCTTGGTCATGATCTCAGTGCTGCAAAGCAACTTATTCTGAGTGATAAGGAACTCCAGAGGGTCATGCCTTAAACAAATAACATACGCACAACTGTGTGAAGTCAGGAGGGAAAACATGCAAACTCCAGCATCACTTTGCTGTTGCCTGATATCATCAGACTGCCCCCCAGGGGATTTGGTAAAATACTTTAGCTGCTTGGTTAATACTGGCATTGCATGTACTCTAGAGAGCATGGGTAAGAGAGAGTCACTTCAGCATGCACATGTCTGGAGAAGGACAGAGGCAGAAATACTTGGCTTGCAATATACCTTTTATTCTTCTCATTGGTCTGTGCTGACATATCACTGTCCCTGCTGGATAAGGCCCAGATTACCCAGCTACAAGCACGGTCTTTTATAATTGTTATCCTTTTAACAAACCATTTGTTCCTGCTCAGGGAACCCCGCTCCCAGAGCTAGGAAGAGCATACACACAGTTCTTTACAGAGGGGTCTGTTTAATCACGTTACCATGCATTAGCTTGAATAATAGTTAATATTTGGCTTAGGTCTACATACGCTGAATAAATATGTAACATGAAGAGGGACTGCTTGGTGAGGAGAAAACTCCTCTGGGCTAAAACAGCAGCTCACAAGTTCATGGTCCTACTAGGCAGGAACACTCCAACATCTGTGGCCTGGGCAGGGTGCTGCCTGTGCTTGGTTCTTCTATGGGCAGCCTGTTTCCTGATACAGCTGTAAGCACAAGCACACACACACACGCACACACACACACGCATACACACAGAGAGAGAGAGAGAGCGCCCACAGGCAGTGTTCGACTGTGTACCCAGATGATTATAGAATCAGGGAGAGAGATCTGCTAGATGGTACCAGCACACCCCTCCTTTCAGCACAGCAATGTTCTCCCCTAGTGTCTCCAGTGTTCTGCCAGGCTCAACTCAATCAATGGGGCTTCTGCCATTACCCAGGGGAGACTATTTGCAACCTATGGGGTTGACTCTTTGGAATTTTTTTTCCCTGGCTGCATATTGCATGGGAGGAAGAGATTGACCTCTACAGACATGCTACAGGGCTCTGTGAACATGTGAATATAGATGTATTGTGCATCGCGACCTCAGCTCTTCAGGGTCTTTCCCAAACAGAGTGAACCTCATACAGTTCAGTCCTGCACCGACTGGGCAGGCAAAAGTCATCGTCATCTTCTGCAATTATGCAGCCCGATTGGATTTTCTGAAGCTAATGGGAGTTGCACTAACTTTGAGGACTTAAACCAGGCAGAAGCAATATAGGTCAGGCAGAGTGGCCAAGCCGTGTGACAGCGGTGCGATCTCTAGCTAAACCCCAAAGTCCACTGCTTAGCTCCACAAGACAAAAAATAAGAGAGGCGGAATCATTCCTTCTGCCTGCCAACTGCCGGGCACCGGGACTGGCTGTATAAGTGCAAAATGATCCCCTTACCAATGGACACACAAAACGGACAGTGAAGGAGGGATAGAGGAAAAACACCCAAACCCTGCACTGTTACCTCGAATCCTCGCAAGAGCCCTCTTCGCTGTATCAGCTGCTCCCCAAACCTCCAACGACTGGGAGGAGACTCCTAAAAGATCCCAGGTTTTTGTGCACCATCTCCAGTGGCAGCTTTCCAAAGTTTCTACTTCATGATTTCTTGTGGCTCTTTCTCATTTGGGGAAACGTGAATGCCTCCCCCTCAGAGTGTGAGAGGGAGCGAGCGATGTCTCTTCAAATTCTCTTGCTCCCCGCTTTGCTGCTGCTGCTGTCGCCGCGCCGTTAGACCACTTGCCTGCTGACTTCCCGCTGAGCAGCAAGGATCCCGGTCCCCCACAGCATCTTTGAAGTGGGGCTTCTTCGGCGCTGGGCCGGGTTCGCACGCCGGGTGGGAGAGGTAAGGAAAGTGCAAAACCCAAGTGAGGGAGTCCCCTGTCCCTCCGCCGAGGAGAAACCAAAGATCTTGCCTTCTTCCCAACTCTGAAGAGACTCACCCGCCCTCTCTCTCCCCCAAAATCACTGTCTGGCACATGGGCAGAGACGGTTTCCGCCGCTTCACCGCTCCCTCGGCTGCCTGCACCCCGGCCCCTGCCCTGGGAGCGCGCGGCAGGTGCACATCTCTGGGCAAGTCCTCACGGGATCCTCCGAGCTCAGCCAAGGCGCTGCGGGAGGAGCCGCGAGCTGCGGGCGAGGCAGGCGGATCCCATCCCAGGGCTGCAGCCCGGCGCCTTCCCGCTCCGACTCCGCGCTCCGTACCTAAGCAGTGTCACCTGCAGACTCAGACTCCAGATGAGTGTCTTAAGATAACAATGCTGCCCTGCCTGCCTCTCTCTTTCTTTCTTATGCACGTAGCTTGGCAGCCAATGGGACAGGGCACCACACTCCCCACAGGTGCCCATTGGCTGGGCGGCCTGGCAGAGGGCGGGCTCTGAGCTTCACCGGCTCTCTGCTTTGGTTAGCTGGCAGGCTGGGGTACCAGCTCTGTTAACCCTCCCAGCTTTGCAGCAGGGACTTTTGGGGGTGGATGAGGAAGCCGTGGATAAATTCACGGGTTGGGGGGTTGGAGAGTCTTAGAACGCTGAGGAAAAAGAAGTAGCTGGGGAGCTAATTACATTTTCTTCAAATCTTCCTGAGTTACAATAACCATTTGTCCCAGCCCATTTTGTTTGCTTGCTTAACTAGAACTCCCAGAGATGGGGATCCATTTGAGCCATTTTCCTTCTAATTTGAGGTTTCATTCGGTTGTTTTGTGCATTTTAGCCTCCTGAATTACTTAATTAGAAATGAGCTCTCAAGTGAGAAATAGTACACACACACACACACACACACACACACACACCAGACATGGGGGAGTGGGGGGTGGTGGTGGACAGAGAGTTAAAAGATAGCAGGAACCCACTAGGATGGCTAAAGAGGGAAACATTAGAGATGCTGGGCAGCTAAATCAAGAAACATTCTGCCCCCGCACCAGGACTGTGAAGACAAAGGCAAAGAAAAGAACTTCAGGTTTCTGCAGAGAGATTAAGAGGCAAAAATGTCCTGCTTCCAAAAAAGGGAATTGTTTTGCCTGTGGTGTTTTTCTTCTGCGTGTCTCCTTTGACTTCAGTGTGTGTCAGAAAAGAGGGACTGTGCATCTCCGTTCGGTCTTTAAAGGAAAACTCGAGAAGTCAGAACAGGACCAGCCTTGTTTCTGTGAAGCAGGTGCTGTTGCTGGGCCTGTGAATTGAAAGAGAGGAAGAGAGGCAGGGAGGATGGGTAAAAGAAAAAATAAAAAACAATAAGGGAAGAAAATATTAACTTTGCGTTAAAGGGTGTAAATTATATATTTTTGATGTCCTAATGAGGATGCAAAACTAAAATATGTCCTGTTAACTGTCATATTACACTAAATTTTGGCAAGAGCATGGGAAAGTACTATTTGATAAAAAAAATCCAATTCAACAGAAGAGATGGGAAAGGAATTTGGAGGATTTACACTAAGTCATGTGATGGGGGAAATAGGGAGAGAAGAATATACCATCAGAAAGGGAGAGAAGTGTCTCAATTTAGTTTCCTTGAATGCAGAGCAACATCAGAGATTATTTTATAAAGAAGTGAAAAAAAATAAAAGAATGCAGAGGTTTAATGAATGACAAAGTAATATGCATCGGGTTTAGATAAAAAGCATCACAGATGCTCTAAGTGAATGAGGAAAAATTAGAAATAGCATCTCACATACATACGCTCAGCCTCCCCCCCACCCATCACTTTCACCTGTATTCCCTCCTGTGTATCTTATACAGGCTTGACTTTCCTTCTGCATGGTGCAGGAAATCTGTTTGCTTAGGCTACAAAACATGTCAGAGAATGGTGGTTTCACAGGTTTCCCAACTCTCTGTCTAGGAAAAAATATCCAAGTGAAGCAGTGAAAGACTAAATTTGTTGCTGCCCAATTGCTGAATTATTTACTTCTGTGATTCCTAGAGACAGAGGCCCACAAATTTGTCCCAATTGATAAGACACTGGATGTTGAGGTTCATGTAAAATAGTGTAAGGAACTGGGTAAATGGAGGTAGTGGTTATACAAATAATTACCAATTTTGATGGAAAGAGAGTTAAAATTTCTAAGATCTCTAAAGGAGAGAGGAAGAGGGTGGAGTTGGCAGGCAAGAAAACAACATGAAGAAAGAAAAACTTTCCTGAGCTTTCTTCTCCTATGGAGTGCTAAGCCATGTAAAAAAATGTTTAATAAGGTAACATATGCATTAAAGAATTCTGCAAGGGTACAGTTTGATGAGTTTTCGCCAATATATGCATCGATATAACCACTACCCCAGTACCCATATCATTCCCAGGAAGTACTCTCGTGCCACTTCTCAGTCAAAACCATTCACTCCCCAGGAATAACTACTATTCTGACTTCCATCACCAAGGAGTAATGTTACCTGCTCTGGAATTTTGTACATATGGAATGTTAGAGTATGCACTCTTTCCTGTCTTATTTCTTTCATTCATCATTATTTCTGTGAGATCCATCCATGTAGTTGCACTTTTTATTGCTGTGCAGTATTCCATTGCATGACTATATGACTTCTATCCATTCTCTTATTCGTGTATGTTTGTTTTCCATTTTTTGTGTGTGTCCTGTTAGTAAAGCTGCTATTAATTTTCTTATACTTGTCTTTTGGTGGACATATGTAAATCATTTCTCCTGGGCAAACACCAAGTAGTGTAGGAGTGTAAATCAGTTAATTTTTTTTTTTTTTTTGGCTACTACACCGGAGAAAATCTTGTGAAGCCTTCTTTCTCTCCAAAATAATTAAATCAGGTGATCATGCTAAAGGCTATCACTATTGAGCACCAACTAAATGCCTAAAATGTGTCAGATCCATTATACGCATAATCTCATTTCCTCCTCACAACCACCCTAAAGATTATGTATTATTATTTCTATTTTGCAGATGAGAATATTGAATGCAATATGCTGTTTTTGGAAATGGCCCTTGCTCTCCTGCAAGAAAGTTTGTGTGTGTGCATGTGCACATGCATGCGTGTGCACATGTGGTAGGGGAGAGGAGATATAGTCAGTGAACCATCTATCTAGAAGAATAAAAAGCATGAGATTTGGAAGAATTTTTAAATTTCCAAGTCATGGTGTTTAAACTTTATTCTGTAGAAAAAGAAAAGCTAGAATGACATGATGGAAGATTTCCTGAAGATCAGCCTGGTAGCTGCGTACAGAATAGGTTGATAGCAGGAAAAGCAATTAAAAGCTAAAGTCAAGGAAAGAGGCCATTGACACTTTAAATATAAGTTAGGCCTCAGGAGAAAAGTCAGGATTGAAGGTAACAGTCACTGCTATTTTATAGTGTTTTAAAGAATGTAAATATTTATACATATATTATCTATGGGCTGTGGGGTGGGCAGAGAAGATCACCCACATTTTATTGATGGGGAAACTGAAGATAAGAATGGTCCAAGCTCACCTCCAAATAAGAATATTATGAAGTTGAGACTTGAATCTAATTCTTTTGATTCACTACATCATGTTGCCTTTATACAGAGGTGATAATTGAGATGCATACACATTTCTCCCTGTCTCTTTTAAATATAAAACATCATACAGTAGACATGATCTGGTTCTGTGAACTTCAACCTCTACCCCCATCTATAGGTATTTAATTCCCTAAGAGGAGACCATGTGACATTATATCCATGTTTAAAGGAATCAAGTGTCCTAGCGAAATATGCCCTATTTTTATTTCTACAGTTTCTCTTGCTTGACCCTTCTTTAGAGAGAGAGGTCTATAAAAGCTTGAAAAACCAACTTCAAACTATTTCCAACTCAATATATATTTTAAGAAGACCAGATATTGACTTATCAGAAAGTCAACCCTCAATGGTTCACTGGGGTTTTCTAACATGACTCGAGACTCTTCAGAAAATTAGGAAAAAAAGATTTCAAAATAATAGATTGCACACTACTCAAAAGTAGGAGTATTTTTCTGCCCATGCTTAGCTTAACACCCAAGATATGGTAGGTATGAAATGTTTGCTGATGAATTACTATGGTAAATAAAGTCCACTGATTATCTATGGCTGCACCCCTGTGTACCGTAACTGTGTAGTGAAAAGAGCACCAGGCAAAGAAACCTTGTTTATGGTCTTAGCGCCACACCTTCTTAGCATATCAATCCTGTAAAGCACCTCACAATTTCACTGGCCCCAGTTTTCTCATCTGTTAAATGAGAGATTGGACTAATAGATGATCTGGTAGATTCACACCATTTCTTAGACACTACTTGTGTTTTACTGGCATACATGCTAATTATTCAATGGCAAATAACCTTGCCTAGTTAAGTTTATTATTTATTTATTTAGTATTCTTATACTAGGGAGAGTAGAAAAGAAGGTATCATGGGGTCTTTATCTCTCCCAGTATTTCCTAGGGGAGTGATGAGGATGAGGATAAGTTTTTAACCATTATTATCTGATATATATTTTTTGCAGTTGTTTGCAATGCTGTATGGCAATATACTTCTAGGTTGATTCTCAGATATGTCAGTTTTAAAACTCAATTTATAACGGAGGATTTTTGTTCTTTTTTTTTTTTTGTAGTAAACAGATCTTTCCCTCCTTATACATGTCCTTAAATACGGCTTATTTTCTCTATTCAACTAGATTAACCTTGTGAAATATACGGCAAAAGCTTTTCTTTTTGTCTTTTGAAGGACATTTATTCACATAAACCAATAAATTGACACTAGGTAGAGTAGGAATGTAACTGCTTCTAAAGTAGAGGTCCTCTTTGAAAAGGGCAGTACATGAATTTTCTAGAGAATGGTAACTACATATAATAGTCTTTGTACTACCTGATATGTAAATCAGCTTTGAACAAATGATGTTGGAGGGGTGTGGTTTTGAAATAAATTATTGGTTATCATGTGAGAGAACATTCAGATAAATATCGGATTCCAGCATACACAAATATCACTTCTCCACCACTGTTTATTTCATCCTGTCATCATTTTTTAAAGGCAACACTGCCCAGCACTACTAGGAACAGATCTTACATGGGTTTTTGTAGTGGATGTTATTGATATTCCTCAAAATACTGAAGCAGAGGGCTAGAGGTCTACCCTGCGGTACTCTCAGCTGGGACTGACTCAGCTCACTCCCAAGGATATTCTTTTATTACTTTTCCATTTGTTAAGTGTGCTTCGAAAATTTACTTTTTCTCACATTTCTCCCAGCTCTGTTCTATTTACTGGATTCTCTAAAATTAAAAGCTCAATATTTCTTTGAGATAACTCTGCTTTTTTCTATAAATTATAATGCTCCCTAAATCCTCTTTTTATTGGTTACAGTGGATAGCATCTGTAACAGAAATGAAATAAAGAAGCAGACAAAAGCTGCAAGTAAAAGTTCTGGTCTCCTGCTTAACTGTATGCAGTACACAGGCTTTGTTCTTTGTTGTGCCTGTCTATCTATCCATCTATCTATATCAATATACCAAATATTTCTTTTACATATTTTGCAAAGTTAGTGCTGAGTGAAAATACACACATGTGCATTTATCCCAGCACTCGCTCATCCAATATACAAATTCAACTAGTGGGTAGAAAAAAGACAAGAATGGGACAGCTTCATCCACAAAATCACTGGAGGAATTTGCATCTAGAAAGATTTCCTCCTCCCCACCTGCTCTGAGGAAGTGCCCTTTAAGGTGTATGCCTGTGGGTGCCTTTCCCAAGCCATCTGGATAATGATGCGAGAGGGAAGATTTTGCATTGCAAAGAACAATTTTTTTAAAAAATGCAGTGCAGGTAGTTCACCAAGAGCGTTGCTCACGCCAGGGGATGCAAAGGAGGGGAGAGGCGGGAGCATCGGTGGCCAGCTGGGGGCTGACCTGATTCCCTAGAATCCCCGGCCCCCTTCCTCTTTCCTATCCACGTCCTTCCTTCTCTTTTCTCCTCTCCCCCCTCCTCCCCTTTTCCCTTCCCCAGATAAAGCAGCTCCGGGAAACAAAGAATCCGGGCTCTCCAGACCTCGGAGCTTCAGCCCAGCACTCTGGCAGCGGCATCCCTTTCCGGGGACCAGGGCTCTCCCGGCTCCCCGTCCCCTCCAGCCCTCCCCAGCCTCCCCCGCCTCCCGCGCCCGCTCGCTGTCTCGCTCCCTCCCCGCCCGCTTCCTCCCCCACCATCGCAGCGCTGGGAGGAAGGCGGCCGGGGCTCAAGATGGCTTTAGCCGGGCTCTGCGCCCTACTCGCCTGCTGCTGGGGGCCGGCGGCGGTGCTGGCCACGGCCCCCGGCGACGTGGATGCATCCAAGGAGCTGGAGTGCAAGCTCAAGAGCATCACGGTGTCGGCGCTGCCCTTCCTGCGCGAGAACGACCTGAGCATCATGCACAGCCCCTCGGCCTCGGAGCCCAAGCTCCTCTTCTCGGTGCGCAACGACTTCCCGGGAGAAATGGTCGTGGTGGACGACCTGGAGAACACCGAGCTGCCCTACTTCGTGCTGGGTGAGTCCCGGGGGAGGTCGAGGCAGCCGGAGGCGCTGAACAGGCGCCCCCACCCCCCACTCCGGCTGGCTCCACACACCCACTCGCTAACGACCTCCCCTCCCCCACTCCTACCTCCCAGGAGACGCCCCACTCCAGGACCGTCCTCCACACCCACTCGCAGGCTGGCGTCTCAGTGCACCTGACTTCTCCCCAAACCCGACCTGGAAGCTCAGCTTCCCCTCAACTGCCCTGCCCCAAAGGAACAGGTTGCATGAGTCTCTCTGAAACCTTTCCCGGGCCTTGTCCTCCCAGCTTTGATTCAGGAGCACATCCACACAGCACTTTTTGTCTGCTACCAGCTCAGCTACCCTAAGTCCTCTCCCACTCCTGGCCATATGCTCAGTTCTTTGCTTTACACTCCCTGGACACCCACAGCATTTCCCAGGGGCTTTAAAACAGGTGCCCTGTCATCACCTTGCCAGGCATGTGCAGGCCAGATTGCACCGGCTGGATCTCTAGTCCTCAGTCATCAGAGCCCTTTATCACCAGGTTACTAATCCCCTCCCTTCCAAACACTCAAGTTTCTTAGAGCCCTGGTGTTCATCTTGGGAAGTTCTACCTCCATGTCTAAATGTAACCCCTAAGTCAGCCACCTGCATAATTTCCGTATAAGATTGGCACACATTTTTCCAATATATCTAAAACAAAGCACTATAGGGTTCATGTGACTTAGTTAACCACATCTCCCTCACTTCTCCACGTGCACATGTATCTTTCACCCTGCTGTGCACACCCACCATGCGATTCATTTCTTTAGTGATGCTGTACATTATTCTTATTTTGCCCAGGAGAGAATTCAAAGATAACCACAAGTCAGTCTCTAGATCCAAGAAAAAAAAAAAATGGAAATGTCCATTAGGCTGTTCCATCTACCTAATGCCCTACCAGCTAGAGTACACTTTGCAGGAACATGGCTTCCTGAAGGCCATACGTCAGTTAGAGCCACATGTGGAATCTAACATCTCCCTCTTGCTTCTGCTTTGCAAGAGATATCTGCACAGTGAAAACATTAGGAAGTGGGTGTGTAAACCCCTACTCCGCAACCCCTATGAAAAAGCAATTTCAAAAATTGCCTGGTGCTTTAAAAAGTTGGTTTACGGTTTCTGGAGTGCAGCTCAGTCAAACCCATTAAACCCAACCCACACTCTTGATAGGATTATTTATTTTGCATTAAAAATACCAATAACATAATAAAATCTGGGGGCTGGCTGGAAATGGGAACATTGTGGATATGCTACTCATTAAAATGTAGAATTGCTAGGTTATTCAGTGGATGTAAATTTTGTGTTGAAGTCATGCTGATGTGCAAGTACAATCTGTTCATCACAGTATACAGGAATGAATACAGGGAATTATGTATTTCTAAAGAGGCTATTTTGGACTCTGCATGCAGTGTTTACTGTGTATGAAGAGGAACATGCGTGGTGCATGGACAAGGGAAGGTTGGATTAGCAGGTATTCAAAATCCCACTACCTGTTTTGCAGAATCCCAAAGCATGGGCCTAATGCTGTGATCGTGCTTACTAGGATTCAATGTGCATATAGCGAAAGCCCAGATGTTAAAAAATGGGTTTTCTGCACCTCTGTGCAAAGCTGTCCATGGCAGTGCCCTGTTGGGGTTGCTATGGTAACCTGCTGCAACTTGGTATTTACACACAGGCACAGAGACACTCTCTTACTTCAGGGCCAGATGCACTTTTAAATGCATAGATTGCCCCCTGATCTCCCAGTCAACAGGGTATGCTTTAAGCCAGAGATGTGCTGGCACCTATATTCCTTCTGGCTCAGTATTCCCGAGGGGTATAGGAATCACAGCTTGGGTGGTGGAGCAGATATGGGCAGAAAGGGAGAGGAGTAAAGTTTAGCAGGATAGACTCAAGGATAGTTGCTTTTGAAGTTAACTTTTGTGGTCCTGGATCCTGTCATCATGGACAGCAGTGAGTGCTGTAGTGACCTTGGTTTGGGGCTTTCCCTTCTCTTATCTCTGGAACCTAGTCTGCTGAATCTATCTCCTGGAGGACTCTGAAT
The DNA here is from genome assembly GCF_000696425.1 of Galeopterus variegatus. NCBI lineage: Eukaryota > Metazoa > Chordata > Mammalia > Dermoptera > Cynocephalidae > Galeopterus > Galeopterus variegatus. The sequence continues at coordinate 68,344 of NW_007728121.1, read as the reverse complement.
CAGTCAGTCCTGGGAGTTTGTTCAGCATTTACTTGCTCAGTACTCTTAGGCTCTATTAGGACACAGAAGTTAAAAATAAAAGGCTCCTGCCCTTAGGTACTCTCTAGTCACTGGAAACATAAAGATACCTGTAAGCGCTGTAGGTAATAATACCCATTTGTGTGGTATGGGTGTTAAGGGGTGTGGGGACACTGAAGAAGGGGATGCTTGCATGATAAGAGCAGACCCCACTGAAGATTTGGGCTTGACCGGGGCTTTGACCCAAACCAGATCCTGTCACTCTTTTGGGTAGAAACAAAATAAAAACAAACAACAACAACAACAAAAAACAAGTATTTGGCTTCCTTTTGCTTCCAGGATGAAATCCCATTGCTTCAGTGAGGCAAAAAAAGGTCTTCTTATTCTGACTGCAGCCAGTTCTCCAGCCTCTTATCCCTCCATGCCTGCCATGGCCTTCAGACTCTTGTATGACTCTGTACATGCTGTTCCCTCTGCCTAGAAGGCTGTTTGTCCTTTCTCCACTTGACAGTCATACATTCTTCCATCTAAACCATGTATACATGTCACCTCTCAAGAAGCCTTCCCTACCCTCCAAAAGCAGTCTTAGTCCAGAGCACTTCTGTGGTATTTGCATGGATTAAAAAAAAAACAAAAACGAAGGAGCAAAATTAAACATAGATTAGATTTGGCTCGATCTAGGAAAGGTGAAGACATTTGAGGTCATGGAGAAAAGATGAGCAAAGAATGATTGTCAGAGTGAATGTGGGAAAGGGATGCACATGGCATAGTGTGGCGAGTGTGGTGACCAGCCTGACCAGAGTGGGGACTTGTGATATGAGACTAATGGAGCTGTGCCTGGCTATCCACTAAAAAGCCATGTAGAAAGGGCTGATGACATAGAAAGCAGTGAAGCCTGGCTCCCGGAGGATATCCCAGCCATCAGCCTCATCCGTTTTGTTTGTAGAATAATCCTGGGCAGAAGGCGTGGAGGAGTCATGTCTTCTATTGTCTGAGGTAGGGTTTCAGAATTGTGGGGAAAGGGCCTGCTGTAACTTTCAGTTATGTTTCGTTAGGCTACACACAGTTTTAAGATGTTTTGAATTTGAATGTTTTTAGTCCAGCATGTCATCTGTAGATTGCCATACTTCCTGCAAATACTAATTGTACTGTGATGGGCCGTCTTTGTGGCACTTATCTGGCAACTCTAAGCCAGGTAATCTGAACCCCTGCTTTCAGATGTGTTGTAAAAATCCCAACAATATCACAAAATAACTGTAATTTCTAATTAAAAATATTCAGGTGCATAAGCCTTAGTGTCCTCTCAGAAAAATTTAAAAGGTTTGCCAAATTAGTCAACTAAGTTTCCATATCTCAACTAAAATTTCATATCTCAGCTCTCAAAAAGGTAGACATTCCTGCTTTGGAGACATATTTGATTTTCAGACAAGGAGTTAACTTGAAGTGTGGTTCTGGATTTTCTGTGCTGTGAACAGAATACATTTATTTATCAGTCTTATTACTATTTGAAGAGGGTGCCTTTCAGCTTCAGACTCAACTATTGAGCTTTTGCATGTGTAAAACTTATTGAAGAAAGATGTTTCTCTTGTGCCTTGGAGTTTTGCTCTAGCTGTCATGGCTTTTGATTGAAGAAGGTATTCCTGAAGATAAATCAATCAGCCTGCAGAGATGTAGCAAGTTCCCACAAGCAAGGTGCTGTTTAAAGTGTCTGGAGCAGTCCAGTGTGGTGGTTAAAAGAACAGGCTTAAAAGACAGATCTGCTGTCAACTTCTGGCTTTCCACTCTTTACAACAGTGGAGAAAAGTGAGGATCAAGGAGGTTAAATAACTTACTCAGGGTCACCTAGCTAACAATTGATGGACCCGTCACTAGAACTCAGGTCAAGATGATGTTTAAGACTTTCTCTTAGCTACTATTTTAGATGCCTTAAAATTTTTCAAAATATGTTCTTTTTTATGCTTGGATACAAGAAACCCTGACAATGGTAAAAATAGGGAAAGCACACTCATCTATAGAGAAGCCCTTTAAGGTTTCTATGCAAATACCTCTTGAATATCCTTGCCCATGGAGTGATTTCTTACATAATCCTTAGTGCACAAGATGAACTTCATTAAGAAATTCTTACCTAAGTAGGTATACTTCCCGAAGAATTTGGAAATTCTTATTTCATTCATAGTTCTCAGGTTTGGGTAACCATATTTCCATGTTCCTGCAGTGACATGGAGTGATTTCTTACATAATCCTTAGTGCACAAGGTGAACTTCATTAAGAAATTCTTACCTAAGTAGGTATACTTCCCGAAGAATTTGGGAATTCTTATTTCATTCATAGTTCTCAGGTTTGGGTAACCATATTTCCATGTTCCTGCAGTGACGTGTTATGGCACCCACAGTTATGATGAACAGGGTAGGTAAAATGCATGGGGACGATGATAATATGCTCAGTGTTCTTCTGAGAAGGGCCCTACAGAAATGCAAACTGAGAGAAGTCATTCAAAAGGAGCCATCTAGAAGGTGCTGTGGTCTTAGCTCCTTGTCCAAGGCCACTGATCTCTGGATTAGGTGATTTTCTGCTTAGAATCTACTGTCAGAGCTCAGAACAGCTTCTTGAGTAGCAGTTACTAAGCTTTTCAATTGACTTCAAATGTAACATGGGACATAATTCTCTGCTTTACAGGTGAGCTTTGGCCTAACAGGATGCAATTAAAATACCCAAATATCCCTATCTTCCTTTCACATATATCTCCATCTTTCTATTTGAGGAGAAACTTTGAAATTTGATTCTTTTTCCTTCATTTTACTCTCCAGTACAGTGAGCTGCCTAGGTTAATAGTAAACATTTGTTTAGAGTGGCAGCCCCATCCAAGACATGGTAGGATGAACGGTAGCAATCTTAGGGCAGGGTCTTCAGCACTTACATGACTCATACTAGCAGAATGCACTAATTTATAGTACTGAGAGGGTTACTATTTACAGTTTCTCTACAGAAATGTAGATTTTTACATCAAAGCAATTTTGAATGCAAGAGTGATGAATTTTTACAACACTTCGAATGCTCTTCTAGATATACTGATATGGCTTGAATTCAAGTGATGGAAGTTTTTGAAAGAAAAATAAAATACAAGCTTAATTTCTTTATTCATCTTTGAAGGCAACATTGAAGTCTTATTATATAGAGCATACACACACATGCACTAACACACACACACACATATGTATACTTTTTCCTTTTAAAAAAAAATATAATTAAAACTAAAAGGCTAGTAGTTTCTCAGATTAAGGCCAGTTTATGGGGATAGAACTTGGCATCTCTTCAGCAGGGACATGCCAAGTCTTTATTTCTTCACTTTTACACGAAGTTCAAATATGTGCACACAGATGGCAGAAAAGGTCTATTCTGAGCAAGTTAATCTCCCAGGACAAGTTAAGTCCTATGGCAATTTGTAATGTACTACAATTTGGCGTCTATCACCATTTTATTTTTATTACAAATATGAAATAGTTGATATTTTGTTTTTTAATCACACTTACTTTAAAACTTTGAGGGGAAAAAAAAGTATCTCTATGGATCTCTACGTTTCCATGGAATAAAATTCAGAAAAATTAAATGGTTGCTGATGGTAATCTAAACTGACAGGAACACTTTTGTAAGACAATTTCGTATTCTATAGTAAAGTGGAAAATGTATATGCCTAATGACCCAGCAATTCCACTCCTAACTATTTATTACACAGGAATTCTTACATGTGTACATGAGAATATTTGTAGCAGCATTGTTGGTAATAGCACAACCTGGAAACAACCATTAACAGGAGGCTAGAAATGTGCAAGAAGGTATATTCATCCAGTGAAATATTATCTAGCTGGGAAAATAAATGAGTCACAGCTTCATATACCAATATGGGTAAATCTCATGAACGTAATGTTAAGTGAAAATAAGCTGCTAGCTGAAAAATGCATACAGTACAATTTCATTTACATGCATTAAAAATAACATTGTTTACATACAGATGTGATAACATTTTTATGAAAAACAAGGAAGCAAAAAGCAAAATAAAGGATAGGTGCTACTTCTTGTGGAAAGGGAGATAATGTGAAGGGAGAGGGAAAGAAAGGGGGCTTCGAAAATTCTGACAGTACTTGATTTTTGTTTGCCTTTTATTAAAAAATAAACTCAATTTTTAGAAGTTGTAGGTTTATGGAAAAGTTGGGAAGATAGTACAGAGGGTTCCCATATACCCCACACAGTTTCTCCTGTTATTAACATGTTCCATTACTGTGATACATTTGTTAAAACTGAAGAACCAATATTGATACATGATTATTATCAAAAGTTCATACTTATTCAGATTTCCTTAGTTTTGACCTAATACCCCTTTTCTGTTCCAGATCCCATCCGGGATCCCAGTATATGTTTAGTCATCATGTCTCATTAGGCTTCTCTTGGCTGTGACAGTTTCTTAGACTTGTTTTTGATGACCTTGGCAGTTTGAAGAGTACTGGTCAGGTTTTCTGTAGAATATCCCTCTGTTGGGATTTGTCTGATGTTTTTCTCATGATTAGACTGGAGCTAGGGTTTGGGGGAAGAAGCTTTAGAGATGGCTTGTCATTTTCATCACATCATATCAAGGGTACATTCTATCAACATGACTTATCACTGTGGCTGTTGACCTCGATCGCTTGGCTGAGGTAGTATTTGCCAGATTTCTCTACTGTAATGTTACTCTTTGCCTCCCTCTACCCCTTTCCAGACTGTACTCTTGAGGGAAGTCACTGTGCACAGACCTACAAAAGGAATGGGGATAGTTCACCTTTTTGAAGGCTGAGTATCTACGTAAATTATTTTGAATTATTCTGCATGAGAGAATTGTCTCTTCTCTTTCATGTATTTATTTGTTGAATCATTCATTTACATAATATGGACTCATTAATATTTATTTGATACTTTGAGTTTTAAATCAATACTACTTCATTGATTTATTGTTCCAATTGTTTGTTCCCGCTTTGGCTAACAGGAGCTCTTTCAGTGGGCTCCTGTGTCTCTTTGACATAACTGCGTCAATGTGGTGTTTTGTTTTTGTGTTTTTGAGCACTTTCTTACTTTCTGTCACTACAAAATGCTCTCATCTTTTATGTTGCCTGCCCTCATCCTAAAATCAGCTATTTCTTCAAGGAGACCTGATACTTTTTACTGGAGGGCGGTATTAGAAACCATGGTCTGTACACTAGGTGTGCTGATTTATACTAGGGTGGTGTTGCTGCTAAGCCCCATCAGCTGACAGAGTAAGGAAACATATGTGTCTATACTAACTGGTATATATACACATATCCATAAATATTTCTATACATAACCTTCTAGATCTATATTAAGCTAAGCGTGAGGTCATACTCATGTCTCCAGCTGTAATCTATTGTGTAATTATCATTACCTAATTAACATTAACTATCATTATTGAATCCCGTATTTAGTCCATGGATCATTCTAGCCTCTCCCCTTGCTTATCTCAATCCAACACTGAGAACACTGGCTCCTACCACCTGCCATTCATTTGTTTAACTTTTCAGTGTCACTGTGCATTTATAGTGGTATTAAAATTGTCTATCCATACCCCTGTAGAGAATAACTTTATCAAGTAGAGAACAGTTCTTCTATATAGTTGTTTTTTGCATTTATTTACTTATTTTTAATTGCCATGTCATAATTGTTCATTGTTACGGGATCAACTGTGATGTTTCAATACATGCATACAATGTGTAATAATCAAATTAGGGTAATTGTCATATCTGTTACCTCCCATTGATCTTACAGACCACTCACGTCCAAAGTTACTTAGGTCAGCACTTCCCTACCTGACTCCCTTTAGTGAGGTTGTTCATACATTTATGTGTTTTTGCCACATTCTTCATTTTATCCTGGGGTCACCAAACCTCCTAAATGATTTTTTTCTTTTAATTTGCACACGTTAATGTTTGCTCTTTGCACTCTAAAGTTATGAGTTTTGGCAAATGTGTAGTGTAATATATTCACAATTACAGCACGTACAGAATAGTTTGATTACCCTACAAAATCCCCTGCCTTTTATCTATTCAGTCTTCCCTTCTTTACTCCCAACCCTAGCAACCACTGATCTTTTACTGTTACTATAGTTTTGCCTTTTCCAGAATATCATATACTTGGAATCGTATAGTATGTAGCCTTTTTCAGACTTGACTTTTTCCCTTAGCCTTAAACATTTAAGATTCATATATATCTTTCTTTTTATGGCTTGAAAGCTTATTTTTTTTTATTGCTGAATAATATTTCATTGTGTGGAAGTATCACAGTTTGCTTATTTATTTACTTGTTAAAGGATACCTTAGTTGCATTTAGTTTTTGGAAATTATGAATAAAAGTGTTATAAACATTAACATACAGGTTTTTGTGTGCTTTCTTTTGTGTGTTTTTTGTAATCTCAATGCATAGATTTGAGCTAATCGTATTTATCGATTCACGGCACATTTTATAACAGGTGTATGAAAGCCCCCCTCATGCCAGTGGTTTATTTATTTGTGTTTATTTCCTCTTATCCCTACTTCCAGTTCCCACCCACCCTTCCTCATAGGCAAACATTCTGATTTTCCTAAAATTTATCTTTTTTTTTTTTTTGGTATGTGTTCTTGCAAAATGTGAGTAGTTGTTTTGTGTTCATGTGTTTTTAATTTAAGTAAATGATGATATAATATCAAGTCATTTGGATTCTTACTCTTTTCGTTCAGCACTATAGTTTCAAGATCCACTCATGTTATTATGTGTGAATATACCCAGTACTGTCCAATCAGGCTTTCTGCAATAGTGGTAATCTTCTATATTCACCTTATCCAGTATGATAGGTCCTAGCCACATGTAGCTCTTGAGCCCCTGAAAAGTAGCTAGTGCAACTGAGGAACTAAATTTTTATCTTAAAATTTTAATTAGATTGCTTTTAGGTAACCTCATGTGGCCAGTGGCTACCATATTGAACAGTGCATATATAGAACATTTCCATCATTGCACAAAGGTTTAATGGACAATGCGAGTGTAGCCTACTGATTTTGACTGCTGCAGGGCACTCCATGATGGGCATCTACCACATTTTACCAATTTTCTCAATGACAGATACCCAGGTTATCTGTCTCATGCTCTCCATCACTGTAAATAATGCTGCAATTATCATTTTGTGCATAT
>NW_007728121.1:60169-60798 GCF_000696425.1 Galeopterus variegatus | reverse complement strand
GAGCCCCTGAAAAGTAGCTAGTGCAACTGAGGAACTAAATTTTTATCTTAAAATTTTAATTAGATTGCTTTTAGGTAACCTCATGTGGCCAGTGGCTACCATATTGAACAGTGCATATATAGAACATTTCCATCATTGCACAAAGGTTTAATGGACAATGCGAGTGTAGCCTACTGATTTTGACTGCTGCAGGGCACTCCATGATGGGCATCTACCACATTTTACCAATTTTCTCAATGACAGATACCCAGGTTATCTGTCTCATGCTCTCCATCACTGTAAATAATGCTGCAATTATCATTTTGTGCATATTTCTTCAAGGACTTTTGTGAAAATTTCTCTGGGATATAAAGTAGAAACAGAATTGTAGTTTCATAAAGATTATGTGTACTTAATTTGTCTGAATACTTCCAAACTGTGCTCAGAATGGCTGTACCAGTCTGCTCTCTCATCAGCACTGTTTGAGGGCTCCTGTGTCCCCATAAGCCTATCAACACTTGACCTTATATAATGTTATAATATATGTTAATTCAGTAAGTATAAAGTGATATCTCATTGTTATTCCATTCTGTATTTTTAGTTCTTTAGATACTAGGGAGATTATCCCTCTGACTGTAGGATGAACTACA
>NW_007728121.1:58926-60148 GCF_000696425.1 Galeopterus variegatus | reverse complement strand
TGGCTTCTATACTAAAGGTCTTCCTCACCTTAAGATTATAAAAGGATTCATCAGTTGTTTTTCTGACACTCTAATTGTTTTATTCTTTGCATTTAAATGCTTGATATATTTTGGATTTATTCTGGTACATAGTATGATATACAGTCTTATCCAAATGTGCAACATGAAGTACAAACTTTAGCTATTCACATGGTTACTCAGATGTCTCAGTGCCATTTATTAAATAGTCCATGATTTTCCTTCTGATTTGAGATGATCATGTACAAAATTTCATAACACATTTAAGTCTACCTCTAAACTTGTATTCTGTTCTATTACTATATCTATATATTCAAGTGCCTATACCATATTGTTCTAATTATTGAAGCTCTATGATATGTTTTAATATCTAACGCAGCTAGTTACCCTTTGCTGCTATTCTTAGAGTTCTCCTAGATATTCTTTTTTTTTTTNTTTTTTTTTTTCATATAAACTTTTAAATTGGCTTGTCTGGTTCTAAAAACAATAGGAACAGCAAGAATAATAAAAATTAGTGGCATATTTATTGGAAATTTTATTAAAACTTTAATTAACTAAGGGAAAACTAAATCCTTATGATATTGAGTTTTTCTGTTTACAATCTTGGTATGCCTGCATTTGTTCAAGTCTTCTCATCTGCCCTTTAGTAGAGTTTTGAAGGTTTTCTTTTTCTTTTTTCCTCATATAGTTCTTTTACATTTCCTGTTAGCTTTACTCCTAGGTATTTTATCTTTTTGTGCTTTTGTAAAAAGGGTATTTTCTTTTTTATTTCTTTATTTTCCAAAGGATTACATATTGTGTATATGAAAACTATGGATGTTTGTCTGTTAATTTTCAGCTCTTCTTACCTTACTGAATTCTCTATGTATAGCTGTGTTTCAGTTGGTTTTCTTGGATATTTTAGTTATACAGATATATTATATGCAAATAGTAATAATTTTATATTCTCCCTCAAAGTTTTATATCTTTAACTTTTTTTCTCCTGACTTTAGTTATAATAGCACTGCTGTCTTGCCATTAAGCATGATGCTGGCTTTTGGTTTAAGAGGAATACAAATTATCACATTAAGGAAGACCTGAGTGGGTTTTTTTCCTTATAATGAGTGGTTTAAAAATATTAAATATATTTTCAGTATCTAAAGGTAATCATACAATTTTTTCCCTTAGATTTATTAAAAGAGTGAATCATATAAATGGATTTCAT
>NW_007728121.1:44666-58691 GCF_000696425.1 Galeopterus variegatus | reverse complement strand
TTTTATATTCTCCCTCAAAGTTTTATATCTTTAACTTTTTTTCTCCTGACTTTAGTTATAACAGCACTGCTGTCTTGCCATTAAGCATGATGCTGGCTTTTGGTTTAAGAGGAATACAAATTATCACATTAAGAAAGACCTGAGTGGGTTTTTTTCCTTATAATGAGTGGTTTAAAAATATTAAATATATTTTCAGTATCTAAAGATAATCATACAATTTTTTCCCTTAGATTTATTAAAAGAGTGAATCATATAAATGGATTTCATAACATTGAATCACCCCTGCATTCCTGGAATAACCCTCATTTGGTTATAAAGAATTATTCCTTTAATATGTTGTTGGGTTTGTTTGCATCACTGTTCCTAAGTAAGGTTAGTCTTAGATTTTCTTTGTGTGTATGTTTAATCTTTGTCAGGATTTATTATCAATTTTATATATACTTCATAAAAACAGTCTTCTAGTTTCCATCTTTGTTTGCTCTAGAACAATGTAAATCACGTTGACATTACCTAAAGAGCCTATAATATTAACCACTGTACCATGTTGTGTGGTGATTGTAATGACTCAGTTAAGAACTGCTTACTTTGTTAGTAGATAATGAACACTTAAGTCAGACAGAGCAGTAGGGGATTCTTTTCCAGAGAAAATGGTCTAAGTTGAGATTCAAGAGATAGTGGGATTTAGTCTGGTAAGCATGGGGGTTTTGGATTTTGATGGGAAATTATTAGCTCTAACCTAAGGAGTAGGAAGTAGGAAGTAGAAGGAACAAAATGGATAAAAGAATGTGCAGTATAGAAATATTTAAGGTAGGGCCGGCCAGTTAGCTCAGTTAGTTAGAGCTCAGTGTTGTGAATACCAAGGTCAAGGGGTTAGATCCTTGTACTGGCCAACTGCCAAAACCAAAAAAGAAGAAATATTTAAGGTCACCTTTGGCACCCAGGTCAAAAATTGACTGCCTTTGGTTGAGGAGACATGAAGCAAAGCATGTGAACCACAGCAGTGCCCAGTGAAATTCTTTCACTGTTGCCAATTTTTAGGTGGCTTTGTAATTCTTAATAGTAAAGGACTACTGACTGTGGATCTGCCGCATTGCCTAGCTCAGTGAGGCACCTTTCCCAGTGAAATTCGTGTACGCATAGCATCTCCTGGAGCTGTGCATTGCAAATCTGTGCACCTTCTGTGGTCCTGACTGATGGCTTCAGATTGTCCTGTTCTCCCCGTATATCTACTTTTCCCCCAAAAATGAATTCCAATAATTAAAATTCTCTCTTTTTCATCTTTTCCCATCGTAGTCTCATCCTGTGCCTTGACTTTATTCTCTTTTCGATGCCCCCTGTCCTGTCCTTCCTAATGCTGGATGTCTCTTTTCAGTGTAGCACTGATAAGGGACATTGCCTGAAAGAGTGCATTGGAAAAGAATGGCCACTTTATTAAAAAGTTTCCTCTGCACACTTGCTCAGAATGTTCCCCAGGCACCAGGGAAAGGTGGATGTTCCATTTTTCTCTCTGCTGCTGCTTCTGTACCACGTGTTCTCAGCCTCAGGACCACGTACAGGCTTCAGAGTCCATTAAGTATAAAATTTATGTGTAAGTGCAATTTCCTGCAAAAAGGGTCCACAGCTTAAATCATAATTTTAAAGGGGTATTGTAAGTAGGTTAGAGATTCCCTTTCTGAAGTAAAGAGGCCTTTAAAAGTAACTTAAAGAAGAAAAGCTTATTCTCCCTTGTACTGTTGTAACAACTCAAGTTCCCAGGTGAGTGGTTCAGTTTGGCTGGAGACTTCAGTCCATGAAGTTGTTCCAAAACCCAGAATCCTTCCATCTTGTTGCTCTGCCGTCCTCCAGGCCGTTAACCTCTTCTGCGTGGCAAGGCAGAATCGCCAGTATGTATGTTTTGGCTCACAGGAAGGGGAAGGGCAGATATCCAGGGTAACAATTTTCTTTGTTTAAGGAAGTGAAGCTAAGCTTGCACAGATCCCTCCCGTTGGTGAGAATGTTGGTACATGCCCCAAATCCCAGCAATTGACATTGGGAAATGCAGTCTTAGCTGGGTGGCCAGGCTCTCCACTTAAACTCTAGAAATAAAGAGAGAATAGATTATTTGGAAAAATAGTGCCTGTCATCAGTACTCCAAAAAAACTTAAGAATCGTCCTGCTAGACCCATACAATTCTACTGTCCTTCCAGAAAACACCTCCTTTTTGGAATTACATATCTTCACCTTTGTCCTCGTCTGTCCCTCCTAATGGCCTCTGTTTTCCAGCGTCCAGGCCGCTCACTAATGTGCTTGACACTTCCCCTCTGTTCTTCTCTCTAGCCCATCTCCTGCCTCTACATAACGTTTCATTAATCATGTAGACCCGGGTCAACAACCCCTTTCTTATAAGGCAGGATAGTAAATATTTTAGGCCTTTTAGGCCTTATGGCCTCTGTTATAACTACTCAATACATCTTTAGTGGAAAGGCAGCCATAGACAATATGGAAATAAATGGATGCAGCTATATTCCATTAAAATTTTATTTACAAAAACAGCCAAGTGGTGCACAGGCCACAGTTTGCCAAAGCCTGAGGTAGACAATGCATTCAACCTCCTACTTTGTAATTTCTTGACTCCTGCAATCCACTTTCAAAACTCCGTTTTACTCCCCCGTGACTGTGGTCGCACCCTTCTCATCCATAAAAGTTCTCCGGCCCTGAAACTGGCCCTGCTTATACCACACGTTCTTCTTTTCCGTCCTCTAGCTCACCTTTTCCTGCTGCCTGATATTTGGTCCTTGGAAATTCACCATTTCATTGATTCTTATTTTCTCCATGTTATAAGAATGCTCTGGCTTCTCCTCATTTTTCTGAATTACCTCTATATCAGAAAAATAATTCTTTTTCTCATTGCTTCTTGTCATCATACAGTATCCACCAGTCAAATATTCAGATGTGGACCGACCTCCAAAATCTAGATGTTTTACTTTTACTCTCATACCGAATGCTGAGATTTGTGTATAAATTCTCCTATTTGTGTAGATTTGAGGTACTATAATTATCTGGGCTCTAATCTCAGTTTGGTCCTAAAAATTGCTTATTCATGTTTTATTGACCATGATCGACCTCTCCTTTCATTGCCCTAAGTGACTATTTCAAACCTTTAGTCAAATAGTTAAATTCCCATCTTAATTCTCATGTAATTACATTAGCATAAGAGCTTGCCTCATACTTTACCTAAAAATTTGATGTTATCAGGCATAAATTACCCCCAATTTCTGTACATCTCCAGCCCTCAAACTTGTAGACCTACTTCTGCACTCATTTTTACCTTCCCACTTCTGATTTCCAATGTTTTTTGAGCACCTGCTAAGTACCAGTCATGATACTAGGCTCTCAGATGGCAATGAGGAATAAAACAGACACAATCCTGTCTCCACAGAACCAAGCATTTGGTGTCCTCTAGGACCTTACTCTATCGATCATCCTTCTTGTCTAGATCTTTACTTTTTCTCTTCTCCTCTTTTTTCTAGATCCTTCCCTTCAGCCTAAAAATATGCTCAGGTATCCTCCATCTTAAACAAAAAACAAAGATAAATCAAAAGACTCTCCACTCACCCTGTGTGCCCTCTCACAGCACTCTACCCATATCCTCTCTTCACAATAGCAGCAGGTTCCTTCCGCTTCATTGCTCTGAGGTCACCATTGACCCCTAATCTTAAATTCAGGGAAGCTCTTTCACATCTCAATGGCCCTTAGTTGCATTTGCCACCGTTGATCTTCCTTGAAATGATCTCTTCCTTTTCTTGGTTAATGTACAATCTCTTCATAGGTAGGAAGGAAACTTGTGAAACTGGAAGAAAGTCGCTGTGGTCAGGACATCAAAATAAAAACGAGTCCTCCCAAAATCAGTTGGTGGCACCTTCAAAGTCCTAGTTATTTCCCAGCTTATGATCCTTTGACTCCCAGAACCTACCAGAAAATGCCCAGAATTCTTAGCAAGGCATGAAAAGTACTCCATGATTTGGTTCCTACCTCTCGAGCCCCACCTCAAGTTAACCTCATGTTAGTTTGGAACTGTTCCATTACAAGGAGGAGAACTGATGTCAAGGATAAAGGGGATTCATAGGCCAGGCCAATGAAGCTGGTAATAGGCTTGCTTTTATTGAGTGCTCCAGCTGTGTGTCACTGTGATTCTCATGGCTTTGATCTTCTCTGTGTGGGGGCTTCATCCTGACTGGTAGTAAGAAAGCTGTAGCAGTTCCAATCACACATCCATTTGAGAAAATGTCCAGAGGAAGAAACAGGATTGCTTTTGAGAGATTTCTCAGAAGAGGAAGGAGGCTGTTTTCTTCAAGTGGCCCCTGCAAGCTACCCCTTGCTATGTTTTGGCACGAATTGACTTAGACCTGCCCATTCCTGGGCCGATCTCTGTGTCAAGAGGGGTGTAATAACTGGTCAACTTTGCCTAATCGGGGCCCATTCCTGGAGCTGACGTCGAACTCCCAGACTTCATGGGGAGAGAGGTAGGGTAAGGAGACATCCTCAAAGTCACTTCAACAACTCTCCCGCACTTCATTCTTCAGGGATAGTGACCTATTATTGGCTCTTTTATTTTTTCCTCTGACGCTCTCCGTTTTTCTTCTTTTAGAAAACTTCTGAGGGCTCCTTGCCCTTGTTCTGTATTCTCATAGCACACCTCCCTGGTATTACACAAATTCAAAAGTTACTGTCTCCTTTATTTGCCTACCCCATGAGAGTAAGCTCCCTAAAGGCAGACAGTTTCTTAGTCATCTCGGTATCCTCAGCCTCCAGGACAGTGCTCGTTTGGCATGAGCACGTAGTGAGTGAAAGCATTCTAAACCTGGTTCCATTGAACTTCAACGGTAGAACTCCTGAGAAGCCCCAAGTCCAGTTCAGTGGTTCTCCAAGTGTTCCACAGACCTCCCCAGGCGCTGATGGGACCTTTTCCAGGGGCTTTGTGAAGTGTAAACTATTTACACCATAGTATTAAGGTATCACTTGTCTTTCTAACTGAGTGAAAGGGAGAGATTAATACAGTAAAATCACACTATCATAATAGTCATGTACTTTTCACTACACTCACAATTTGTTTTTTTTTTTGAGTCACTTTCACTTAGTGAAAACCCAGATGAAGCACTACAAATTATTGGCTTGTTAAATATTGACACTTGAGTACATGACCTCGTAATATGCCACGTGACAGAGTGGGAGGTGCACAGAAAGTGCTTCTGCCATGAGCTGGAGTGTGATTCTTTGAGTTGAGAACTGAACTATCTGCTTATGTCCTGTCGCAATTTTTACTTGAAAGAACAACTGACAAGCAAACTATAGTTATTCAGAGTTTAGGATTTGGCTGAAATTTTCTTGAAAATGAACAAACTGAACTTGGCAAACAACTGACAGTATTTGTTACCATTGATTAAATTCAAACTTTCAAGAGAAGAGTTGGAATATTATAAAAACTTGTAAATGGCACAGTGAGTTTGACAGCTATCCCAAATTAAAGACTTTTCTGATGAAACTGGTGGTAATGCTATTAATGAGTGTTTTTGAAATTATATAATGAAATGTGCCAACATTTAGAAGATCAGTGTAACTCCATAAACTAATATTTTCTAACTGACTGATGCATACATTTTCAAAACTGTGCATGAGTAGAAAAGTACATTCAAATTTCAACATGGAAAATGGGTTTTAATAAAGAGCCTACAAAATGTTCAATGTATGGTTTCTGTTTCCACATTGCCACTTACCTCTAAGAAATTAATAGTTGTTGAATTTTGGTGTAGTATCAAAGAAGAATATCCACAATTATCTTAAATGACTATTAAAATACTCCTTTTCTAACTTCATACCTGTGGGAAGCAGGATTTTCTTTATATGTTAACCAAAATAACATGGTGCAGTGTATTCACTGCAGAAGCAGAGATGAGAATACAGCTATCTTCTATTAAGTCAATATTTAAACGATTTGCAAAAAATATTAGATGCTGTTATTTTTCTACCTATTTTTTTGTTTTGGAAAATGTATTTTTCATAAACCGTGTGGTTCATGTTAACATTAGTAGGCTTCTTGTTGTTTTAAAATGGATCAATAAATATTTAAAACATTTTTCAGTTCTGGCTTCAAATATGGTAAACATTGGTAGATATAGCCCACTTAAACAAAAGCTCTTTGTAATTCTCAATAAGTTTCAGGAATGAAAAGGGTTTCTGAGACCAAAAAGTTTGAGAACTGCTGACCTAGCTCACATGGCACGCCATCTAAAAACTGACCCGGATATTCCAGGGAGAATTAATTGTCTTTCATGCGAATGTTGCAGTACTTGGTTTGCATCTCTATTTACAACACTTCCCACAGAATAACATATTCGGTTGTATGTCTGTTTTTTTTTTCTAGCCTATAAACCGAGTGCTGATGCGTATCTGATACTCAGTATTTGATGAATGAACAGAAGAATGAATGAATGAATGAATGAATGAATGAATGAATGAATGAAGGTTCCTGGTCTCCTCATTCTACTCCCAGCTTTGTTTTCATTACTGAATTGTAATGAGTATCCTGTGGTTTCTATGGAGGGCAGAGCTTTATATGCCCACAATAACCTCTACCAATTAGATTTGCTGTGTTTAGTCCCCATCCCCTTCAGCCACGTAGGAAATTTCCGTGTGTTAGGGAGAAAAGGTGGTGGTTAGTTAAGAATTTCAGAATCATGGATCTTAAAGGAGCTTTCAGAGGGGCTTTCCTTTAGCCACTTTCTCCAGGATTTTGGACACACAGTGAGCCTGGAAGACACACTGATACGATTACTTAAAGGTCACAGGGGAGACTGATTGAGAGATTATGACATTTAAATAAATTTTGGCTTATTTCCCAGGAGCCTTGATATTAAAGGAGAGGGAGTGGTTATTGTTCTAGAGCCACTTGGAAGAGTTGGAGACAGAGACTTTAAATGCAAGGCATTTGTACCTTCATTTACCACCAGAGGAAAAGAGCTGAGTTGATTTTATGAAAGATGCAGGATAAAGGACTGTAGTGAGTCATCTGAGTTTCTCAAATCTTGTTCCGGGACTAGGCAATCCTGGGGATCAGACACTAGTGGAGTCAGAGATTTAAGGATTTAAGGCACCCTGAAAGCTCCTAGGTCAATGCTTCCCACACTTCTTCATGACAGGATATCCCTAAAAATGATGACTTCTCTATGTCTCCCTAGAGTATATCATATGCCTTGTCTTGGTAGGAAGTGGTGGGTTTTAGGGGCTGTGCCTTACACCAGATCCCACCAGTTACCCCAAGGGCCAGGGGTGAATATAGCTGCGCATCTGCAATCCATTTGCATCATAGCGGGTATGCTATGGCATACCTACTGGGAAATTCTTTTCTGGTCTAAAGTGTCTGTGGAAAGGAGCTGTTCCTATTTGGTCTAGTAATCTGGCATAGAAATCATGTCCCTGAATTTATCATGACATGTTCAACACAAGTCAGAGCCTATAGAAACATGTAGTAACCATAATTTCCACTGCAACTCAATAAAGTTCTAGCCAAATGTAAAGACAAAGAAATGACCTGTTATTTACCTGTGGGTATTTGTTCAATGTCAGCAGTGCCCAATAAATGCTAACTTATTATTTTGAGATAGTGTTAGGCTTACAGAAAAGCTGCAAAAATAATGCAGAGAATTCCCGTATATCCTTCACCCAGCTTTTCCTAATTATCATCTTGCCTATTTAAAAAATATAATATTTAAAAATATATTAGAAAATACATGCATTATAAAAATAATAGTCATATCAAACCAATAATTTTATTTATTTTGTCACTAAGGTTCAGATTGAGCAAAAATTTGATTTAAAGTAAATTTTAATTAAAAACCATGAAAGTGACTAAAATTTCAGGTGGTGCATGGACTTGGCAAAATTAAATTATGAAGGTATCACTTGAATGTCTGACATTTGGGAATCTTTGTCAAAGTAAATGCGTGATTTAAAAATTTTAAGAATTTATCTCCTTCATCCTACTGCTATGGTAGATGCTCCTGGGATGATGGCTTCCCAGGATGGGCTTTACTGCTTCAGGGTGCCACTTTTGAATGATTTGCATTCTCCATCCAGTAGGTTGATGGTGGTCAAGTCTAGAATAAAGTCCCTGCACATGGCCGTGGCAAATTTGACCTCCCTATAATTCCCACATTTCAATGTAGATTGATGATTATGGTGGTGATGATGGAAATTAATGTTCTTCCAAAGACTGGACGTTGACAACAACTTGGAAATGTTCGTACTAGAGGGAGTTCTGAGAGGGAAATGTAAATTATCCAGTTAATGGGTTTTCCCCACTATAAATGCAAAAACTGCTTTCATCTTCAGGTCACCATGTAAATCACACTGCCACCTGGCAGTTTTACGTCCTTTCAGGTTCTGTGCAGAGATGATGACTAAGAACTTTGGAGCAGGGTAGCTATTGGAGGGGTTTAGATAGCCATGAGGGCTGTGCAGAAGGCTAGGAGGACTCGTGTTTAATCTGGAAGGGAACTTGCTGACCACATCTGTCTTCTGAAGTTCAGCGTTTCCTCCTCCCTCAGGAGTCGAAAGCACTTTAAATAATTTGTGGCTCTTGAAACTCAGCCTTTTCATATCTCCTTCCTCCTTTCCCCTGGCTCAGAGAATCCTGGTTTCACATGCATGTTCTCAATGTTAGTAAGTGAAAGTGAGACACAGGGCTTCAGGTAAGACCCCCCAATTTCATTGCCCTTATAGAAGTCAGGAACTTGCTAGGTTAAATAATGACTTCCAGATGCAGCAAAAATGCTTTTTGGTACAGGGTATGCTTTTGGAATTTTTTTTTTTTTTTTAACCAGAGTCTTTCTCAATGAAAGTAGGCTCAGTCCAACTGACTTTCAGATCCTCCTGTTTTTCCCCACTTTATTTTTTATATAAAATCTTGAACATGAAGAATTACAGAGATGTATAGAGGACCATTTGATTGGTAGCTGCTACTTGAAGGTATTCTGTATTTTTCTTGTTTATATTCACATGGGTTTTTAGATCACTCCACATTATCTGGTATTCTGAAGTACTTTTTCCAAGTCCTGGTGTGCTCTGGAATAACAGGAGAAGTATTCTGATTTCTAAATATCAGTCACATGAACTATATTTGACCTGATCCTCTATTTCTGCACTAGCTTTTGTTTGTTAATTTATTTTATTTTATTTCATGGGTTGGCATATCATGCAATGATTGCTGGTACTACAATCATAAAACAAAAACAAAAACAAAAAGCAATTTGACCATTGAGCCACACGCTGACCACCTTGCCTAGAATTTGTAAATTTGCTGGCAGTGTGTAATTATTATTTTTATTGCCTCAAATAACATTAAGTACAGAAAAATATGACCAAAGGGAGCCGTCATCAGAGCACGTCTGCATAACCATTAGAGCTGGGTTCATGCTATAGTGATGTACACAATCCTCTGTGGTTGTTTAACACTGGTAGAGGCTGATACCACCCCCTGGATACATGAGGGGCATCCAGTAAATTGGATCATTTATTCATCATAACTTGGCAGGTGGGAGCTACTACATTTCATGTGGACCATAATGTCCTCTAACCACTGAGACTGATACTAACTAACCTGTTGGCAAATTCATACAATGAAATGAGAAAGTGTACTACATAACAGTGCTTTGGTTTTGCTCAAAGGTGTCATTTCCTGATTACTTATTATTGGGGTTGAATGGACCCAGTGAATGTCACGCCTTTTCTCTACCCAACTTCAGAACCAACTGAGAGACAGAGACAAGAGCCAGGCAGCTGGAAATGAAAATGTCACCTTTATTACTGATAAAAGTAGGCTGGGAGACATGGCTTAGATATGGTCTAAAGGCTTGCTTGACATTCTTTTAAGCTAAATTTACATCCCCAAACATCGGGCCTCTGTGGAAATGTAGCTGGTCCTGCTAAGCCCCACAGTGTGGAGAGCAGAGCAGAGATGCACTTCCTTCAGGCATGCAGACACCAGAAATATAGAGAGAGGACTGGAAGGGGCTAGCCCTGCCAGATCAGTTCTTTTTCCTATAGTCATGAGTCAGATCAGTGTCTCTTCTTCTGATGAGGAGTGCACGGTTACACCTGGGAGCATGAATCCGGGGGAAGGGAGGTTCCCCACAGCCTGCAACTCACTGTGTGCCAGATCCTGTGCTTAGTACTCTACCTTCATTATCTCAAGCACCACAACAATCCTAGGAAGTAAGTCTACTTCATTAATGTAGAAGCTAAAGCTCCAAAAGGTATGTAGTTTCCCCCGAAATGTGAGTAATCAAAATTCATAATTCAGTCTACCTCAAAGCCTCTGCTCTTAACCAAAGCACAGTGAGGTCTCAGAAGGCTTAGATTTATTAGCACTTTTCACCTAAGCATACACCTGTATATACCCTGTACATAGTGCCATGTCTCTCTTTATCTTGGTTTTGCTATCTGCTCAATGGGAAGAACAATCCTGGCTTAGATGAGAGAATTCCTACAAGGAAGAGATAGTAAAAAATGATGTAAATTGTGGTTAGCAAATGCACACATGGATACCCAATGAATCCACATATGGGTGAAGGATAAACACCTAAAATGTGGATAATAGAGTACACTCAGGCTTTTTTAAAAATTGCCTTTTTCTGTGAGCTGACACATGCTGGGTGAAGGTTAGCCTTATTTCCTGTAAAGTGGTAAATTGGGTCACATTGTGCTTGAAAGATTATTTTATTCATTTATCCATCCATAAAACACTTATAGGATATCTGCTCTGTACCAGGAGGCTCAGGGCTAAATTAGGGGAATGCTTTGATGGGATAGATAATGCTCACACGATCCAGTACTATGAGGTCCTGTACATACCCATAAAAGGAGAGGTAGCTAAAACATTATAATGTCTGCTTAGCCTTGTTGGCTTCTTGGCAGAGCCATTTTCAGCTATTGTATCTCTTATTCTTCTCAAAAAACATGATCACTGCTTTGACTTCTTGATCACTGTGATGATAGAATTCATTCATCCCTTCATTTATGTATTCATTCAGTTATTTGAAGATGGCTCTGAAGATATATGTTTACCTTTCAAGATTCTCTCTGATTGGGACTGTAGTGGATTGAATTATGTCCCCCCAGAACTCACTGGAGATTGAACTGTGTTCCCCAAGTTTTATGTATTAAAAACTTAACCCCCACGGTGAATGTTAAAAGGGTGGGAAATCTTAATATGGTAATTGTAAGGTGGAGCCTTGAAGAGGTGATTGGGTTGTAGGACCATGCCATAGTGAATGAATTAAAAATGGTGGTCAAGGGCATGGTTCTGAGGGCTTTAAAAGTAGAGGAGAAACCCTCTCTCTCTCTCTCTCTCTCTCTCTCTCTCTCTCTGCTTCCACCATCTTCCACCATCTTGCAATGTGAGACCCCTGGTCACTGTCACCACCACCAGATGGACTTTGGACTTCTCAGCCTCAGAAACTAAGCAATAAATGTTTTTCTTTATAAATTACCCAATTCCAAGTATTTTGTTATAAGCAACTTAAACAGACTAATACAGGGACCATTTGGACAAATTTTTTGTTTCAAAATCATGTTGTTTGGGGATGCTCTTATTCATTTGGTGGTTAGTGGGATTTGGCTTACTTCAAGTATATTGTCTTCTTTCTGTGCCAAATGCAAACATCTTTCAGCCGTATATGGGAAAACTTTCCTAAAGTGATTTATTTTGTAGGTGATAAAAAATACCTAATAAGGAAAGCATTGAAAGTGTTTTGGATATTGAGATGGGACAGATCAAGGATCTATGACTCATCCTGTAGGGACTATTTCTTCTTGGGGCCCCTTGAAGAGAAATGAGGAAGGTGAGTGGAGGTTTTCCTGGTCTCCTCATACCCTCTTGTTCTCTGTATATAAAGTCCCTGACTTCTCTTCCACCTTGAGTCTTCTACTTGTAAAATTTGAATAATAATTACTATAAGGTAAATCCTAAAATCCCAGTACGTTTTGCCCTCATTTCTAATAGACTTCCTGACTTTCAATGTTCTCAGTCATTTCCACAATGTCTTTGCTCTAGCAAGGCTGCCCTTATCACTGCATTCAAAGGACACTCCTTGATTTTAGCTCTAAGCTTTTGTTCAGGACTAATATGCATTGGTCCTGATTTGGTTCCTGTCATGTCTTTCCTCTTGGAATGCTCTTTTACCTTTTCCTCTTGAAATACTAGTCATAATGCAAAGACCAGAATGAGTCCTTGTCTTTGACAAAGAGCTCCATAACTGCCGTATCTCACATAGATATTCTTCATCTCCAAAGTCCTACAATTCCTGTAACCCAACTCACATTATTTTATATTACTTAACTGTCCACTCTGCATTTGTATTTCCTCCCAGCTAGAAGGTAAGCACCTGGATAGGAGGTTCTATTTCTTATGTGTCTTTTGGTAGAGCCCTTGTCCTTGTTAAAGCCCAGAACAGGGCTATGCTCATTGCAGAGCCTCAATAAATAGAATAAATGCATGAGTTATCATCTGCTGAGAGTCCCTAAATCCTGAGCTCTGCTATTGACCCACACCAGGAAGCGTTTTTCAATGGACCGTCCTGTCCTTCCTCACTTTTCTACCTGGTGGAGTTAAAAGAACATGGGCTTTGGTGTCAGAGAATCCACCACTGATTTTAAATGACCAAATTTGATTTCAAGCCCCTGAACATCCGTTGCCTCCTCTGCACAGGACAGACAGTACTCTTCTTACAAGAGTGCAGGAAATGGTTTTTGTAAGGAAGCTGGCCCAGGGTTTGGCACCAAGAAGTATGCCTCTTCTTGCTCTCTTGGACTCCACCAAGACAGCCAGCCCTTTCTTCTGCCTTCACTCAGGTTTGCAAGTGCCCTTTCCTTTTCTGCTCGGTGATATCCTGATTAATGAAAGCTTTCTAAAGAAGCTCAGCGTAGTGCAAACAGACTCACAAAAACCTCCTCTAAATCTTGCGTAGCAGAGACATCCGGGTTCATTAGCATGACAAAACCACCATGGGACACAGCTATGAGTCCTAGTCCAGTTGAAGTTAGAGCCATGTTGGCTCAGCAAATTGATCAAGTGTTCTAAATATAGCTGGGGCTGCAGCACTTATTTCTGCGTTTCCCCTTTTTCTTCCTCCTCTCAGCAACCAGAGATTCCTCACTGGCTTCCTCTCTACCTCACCACAAAAACAGAAAGATCTGATGTAATTAATGCTCTTTGATTAACTAATTGTAGTTGAATGTGAATGAGCTTCAGTCAGTGTATTACCTCAACCTGCAGTTATATTTTAAGCCTTCTGTGTCTTATGGGGAAATAAAAAGCTTTGTCCTGTGAGAAGGGATCTCAGCAAGCAGGGAGATATTCTGGGGCAGGAAACTTCTACAGTCTAATATGCTGGCTCTGAGGTTGACCTTGAACATAAACCAAATTAATTTAGCCTTTTTAGGGTGATAGGATATGTTGGCTCTGAAGGGGCATCTCTCTTCTTCCCTGATGACTGGGCTTTCTCCTCCCCTGGGAGAGTTAACCCGGGCTCAGGTTCTGGAGCTTGTTTTGGTGTCTGGCAGGGCATGGATGGAGAAGTAAGTAGCATACCATAGGCCCCTTCCAGCCTCTGGAGGACTCTATTCCCTGACACTGGTACCCTGGAAGGCACGTCCTCCTTCCCTTCAGTGCTGGTATCTTAACCTCATTCTAAACCCCTATCCTCATCGTTTTCTATTCTAAGACCCATAGATGCACATTTTAGTTTTCCAATATATTAGGTGCTATTTTAGTTAGCATTTTATTA
This sequence comes from Galeopterus variegatus, assembly GCF_000696425.1. Classification (NCBI taxonomy): domain Eukaryota; kingdom Metazoa; phylum Chordata; class Mammalia; order Dermoptera; family Cynocephalidae; genus Galeopterus; species Galeopterus variegatus. The sequence continues at coordinate 44,871 of NW_007728121.1, read as the reverse complement.
GTAGACTTTCCATACTATAAGAATCACCATGAATCGAATGGGTCAAGTGACGTGGTAGAAAGAGTTTTAGGGCCGGCCCGGTGGCGCACTGGATAGTGCGCCGCTTGGGAGGCGCGGCGGCGCTCCCGCCCGAGGGTTCGGATCCCACATACGGACCGGTTCCCGCTCACTGGCTGAGCGAGGCGTGGGAGCAACGCCGAGTTGC
>NW_007728121.1:30925-43666 GCF_000696425.1 Galeopterus variegatus | reverse complement strand
AAAAAAAAAAAAAAAAAAAAAAAAAAAAAAAAAAAAGAAAAAGAAAGAGTTTTAGGCTAAGAGCCAGGAGACTCAGGTTCAATCTGACTGCACACCTGTCATTGATCCTCAGTATTTTCCAGGCCTAGCTCTGCAGGATGGACATCCAAGGACAGTTCATGCTCAGCCTAAATCTTCACAGACCTGGAAGGTTTGTGTTTCAGCTCTGCCACTTGTGACCTTGGATAAGTGCATTTACCTCTCTGCATTATGTGTATAATGATGGCATTGGAGTAAGGGCATCTAATGCCCATTTCAGCTGCCGATTTTATGAATCTATGTGCAGCAGACCTGCCTCTGGGAATTAATACTTCAAAGTGACATTTTCATACTGCAATAGCCCTTTTTGTCTGATATCCTTGAACTCTTTTCTTTATCTCTTACATCATTTCCATCTTAGTTAATAATGTCTGTGTCTGAGAAAAAGCCTGTGATGAAGACTATGCTCTTCAGTAAGAGATGTTTGCTGGAATTAGAGGTAGCTTATTACAATTGGCTTCTCCTTTCTTAACTATATGTCCCTCTCGATTCTTCCTCTTGCCTTCTCCATCTTAGTTAATAATGTCTGTGTCTGAGAAAAAGCCTGTGATGAAGACTATGCTCTTCAGTAAGAGATGTTTGCTGGAATTAGAGGTAGCTTATTACAATTGGCTTCTCCTTTCTTAACTATATGTCCCTCTCGATTCTTCCTCTTGCCTTCACTAGACCCTCAAACTGGCATGTGTTATTTTTTTTGGGTTTTTTTTTTTTTTTTTTTTTGGTGGCTGGCCAGTATGGGGATCCGAACCCGTGACTTTAGTGTTACCAGCACCATGCATGATCTCCCAAGTGAGCTCACTGGCCAGCCCCAACTGGCATGTGTTAATACATCTGTTTATCTCACCCATGGATATAATTGCTCAGCATTTGTGTTGTGGCTTTTTAGAATCAATCTTTATAGACTTCTTCTTTGTATTTTCCTGATTGTTCATTCCAGTGTTTTCTAACCTAGTGGTTCTTATCCAGGGGTAACTTACCACTCCCTGCCTCCCTCTGAAGGCACATTTGGGGCGACAGGCATCTAGTGGGAAGAAGCCAGGGATGCCACTAAACATCCTAAAGTGCACAGGGCACACAGCAGAGAATTATCAGGTGCAATATGTCAGTAGTGCTGAGGTTGAGAACCCCTCGTATAACCATTTGTAATTCCTTGTAAACAAAAGCCAAGTGTGTCCATTTTCATGTGAACGGCATGCAGCACGGGGCTACACAATAAGAAAGAAAAGACTTTCTTTACTACTGTCTGACTGACTAACCCCTGGCTGGGTGAACAGAGCTACCAGGGCCCACTGATAGAATCCACTCCTGTTGCCATCTTGCAAGCACATCCAAGAAGCTGGATAGGGACTCAAACCATGGTTATGATATTTCATATACTTTGGGACATCTAAAGACTATTCTGTGGAGATATTTAGTCAAATGTAGTAAGACTAAAGACCCTAAAGCAATCCAGTGGAGATGGTCACAAGGGGATACTCCACATGAGGACAGCCACAAGGACTGTAGCAATGACTTGTGAGGCATAGGGATGCCTGCTGTGGGTGCAAACAGGGAGCAAAAACATTGAGTCAGGTGGGATTTAATTTGATGACCAATTTTAGCACAGTGTCAGGCTCTCTTAATGGGCCATTGTGGTATTTTCTTTAGGAAAAGGGGTCATCTAGTCTGACATTTGTTTTGCTTTATTTTATAATTCTCAAGTTAGAACTGGTGATTCTCTTTAAACCTGCGATAAAATATTCTAGAACAATGCTTGTAAAACTTTAATGTGCATACGAATCACCAGAAGATATTGCTAAAATGCAGAGCCTCTTTAAGTATTTCTGGGGTGGGGACCGAGCTGCCACATTTCTAACAAGTTCTAGGTGATATCCCTGATGCTGGGCCGTGGACACACTCTGAGTGACAAGGTTTTGAATGTTTAAACTGGAAAATATTGTAAAGGTCATTTAGTTCCAAGCCTGTATTTCACAAATGATGAAACTGAGGTCTAGAGAATTTAGAGCAGTCATGGACACAGTAGACATCCAGGCCCAGCCCAGTGTCCACTCCCCTCCTCCACTGCCCACATCCCTCCCATCCTGCTGCACAGTTCTTGGCAAATCACTCAGTGTTGCTGAGCTTTGGCTTTCTCTTTTTAAAAATGAGTGAGCTGTAGTCCCTGTGAATTCGGCTGTAGCTGGAGCTGTCATTTCCTCCATGCCTCTGTCGCTTGGATGCTGATGGTCACCGCTGCTCATGGTTCTTTTCTTTCTGTCTGCTGCCTTGAGGGAGTGAATCTAGGGAATGCGGGAAGCAGGGTTGGGTGGGCAGAATATTGCTGGGGGCTGGTGGTGGGGTACTGGCAGGATAAGCATGAGCCGTCTCCATGTGGCAGGTGTTCCTCTTTCATGGCCATAACCTTGGTCACAAGTGAATCCAGGCACCCACAGAGCTGGCTCAGGGCCACTACTGATGTGGTGAGATGCACAGAGCTTAATGGAAACTGGCATTCCTCACTGCTGAGAAATGAGGCAACAAAGTGAAAGCAGCGTCCTGTGGCAATAAGCACATCCACCTGCCCCACACGTGCAGCGTAGGCTCTCTCAGAGGCACAGCGAGGGCACTTCTATTAATACTGCATTGGAGGGCGGCGAGGAGAAGGCAGGGAAGGGGAGAGACCTGTGCCTTCCTTCACGTGAACCTCATTGCTCATCTGCTCTAGCGTCTTCTGTGGAATCTTGTTCCTTTTCAGGTCATTGTTACAAGTAACCGGAATGGTTAACTGGGAACATCCCTCTGGGAATTCCGAAGGCACTTCTCCAAACTTATTCGAAAATAATGAGTGTATCTCTTCTCATAAGATAGTTATTATCGTCAGCTTCCTCTCCCTCCTGTGTGCACTCCTCCTGTTTTCCCTTTGCATTCTGTACTAGCATCCAGTAAAACCATGTTTAAAACTTGGGGAAATTGGGCCGGCCCGGTGGCGCACTGGATAAGTGCACCGCTTGGGAAGCGCGGCGGCGCTCCCGCCCGAGGGTTCGGATCCCACATACAGACCGGTTCCCGCTCACTGGCTGAGCGAGGCGTGGGAGCGACGCCGAGGGTTGCGGTCCCGTTGCTGGTCCCCGGTCCGGTACGGGGGCAACACTGAGGGTTGCAATCCGTTGCCAGACACGGAAAAAAAAGACAAAAAAAAAAAAGCAAAAAAAAAAAACTTGGGGAAATTAATCAACAATTTAAGCAATAAAGACCTATTGTTTTTTATAGGAGTTTACTTTGAAGATTTTTGCAGACTTTAGACAATAAATTTCCTTCGTATCCCTTTAAAGCATTAAGGAAGATAGCTCCTTTCATTTCTCTTTGAATAATAGTAAGACTGAAATACAGCAATTTAGCATTTGCCTAAGTTCACTCCTGTGGGTTGGTGGGGAATGGGCCCATTTCAAGAATAGAAATCCAGACACCTTGTGATTCTTCACTCCAGTGAGGGTGCTCGCAGTAGTATATTAGGCAGGACACTGGGGGTGGGAGATCAGGCTTCTCTTACAAGATAGAACTGATCAGACGTGTGTGATGGAGACACGAGTGGGGGAGAGGTCAGTTAGGTGCCATCGCTTTCTGGGGCCTGTGCTTCAGAAGCAAGAAGGCACTCAATGAAATGAGAATGTAACTCATTTAGTGTTGATGAAATGACATTCTTAAGTTTGCAATCCATTACTTATCTGTGGATCTCAGTGCTCCTTGGAAGCACAGAGGCCAGCTATGTACATGGAATGATGAATTTTGTAGGTGTTAGCACAATAGATTGGGATTTGTGGATCCAGAGATCTGTGCCCTCATTTCTGCCACTGTTATCTGTGATCAATAAATGCTTTCAGTTCACATTCCCTGGGTGACTGCTATGGGCACAACATAGTCCTAGGCACAGATGATTTTGTCTCATTAGCTTCTGATACATAGAGGTACTTAGGATAAGTTAGCAGAATAAATCAATGTATGAATGAATTAATGTGTGACCTGTTTCCTACCCTCATGCAGCTTTCATAAGCATGCAGTCTGTAGCAAATTAGTCATGCTCTTGTGTCTCATTCCTTCCACTTCAAAAATAAAAATGAACTAGGTCTTTATAGGGCTAATCTATGAATTCATCCATTTCTACCCTTTTGAATAAGTAGAAATGCTTACCTACAAATTACTGTTAGATGTGTGAGTGGAAGGTCTTTACATTAGCCAGACTGTAGGGAAAATAATGGCCTTTGTCTTTATTTGGATGGTATTGAATGTGCAAGTATTATTAATAACAAGATGTAGCCCCATTTCTGCCCATCATTATGCTTTGACCATCTCTGTTCTTCACCAATTAGAAAAGGAAGGCAGGATGAGTATTTGGGATTATGGGGCACTTATGGTTACATGGCACATGGACTTTGCACTGTGTGTTTTGTTAGGTAGAGGTGAATTAGTTCAGTCTCTTCAAAAAAACAAAATTTTTCTTTTTCTTTTCTTTCTTTTTTCTTTCTTTCTTCTTTTTTTTTTTGAGGTGACAGAATGTTGTGGAAAGAGAAGGGCTTGGGCTTTGTATCCAGGCAGACACCTTTTGAATTCCATCTATGGGAGACCACTATTCACTTACTCAACTACCCTGAGCCTAGATTTTCTTTTGACTGCTGAGATGTTAAGAGTAAAGTGCCTAGCATGTCATCAGTGCTTAACAGTTTCAGGTCAGTGCTTGGAGATATCTTTGCAGATAACATAGGTGGACACCTAAGGTGATATGTGTGATAAAAACAAGATCCAACAGGATGGGTTCCTATGTTCATGACTCTGGGATATTAGAGCCACTCTAAAAGTTGTCTTTAAAAGTGTGGTGTATGATCCATTGTGCTTTATGACCTAACCAAAAAGGATTCTTTTTCTGGAGAATCTGACCTAAGCTATGTCACATCGAGTGGGAAAACACCAACATTGCAACATCTCCCTCATCTTTTTATCTGCTTCTTACTCTGGGTGTAAATGTCCATTACCATCTATACTTCTACTTGGAATCTACATAAGCAAACACGTGTGATTCCAGGTCTTCAATGAACAGCTTTGTTGGCATTGTAGTAGTTCACACCTGTTAAACACAGGCAGTTTGCTAAGCAACTGCTAGAACATATACCAAGACAGGATACTGGGTGGCTTTCAGAGAGGGATTCCATTAGCTCTGTTTTTCCATCAGAGCCTTTGGAATCCAGTTGCTGCTTGGGACCCTGCCATCCCTCAGCTGGTCCTCGGGCCTTGGTGGGATTCTGGATGACTGCTTGCAGACTACCACCTTGGGTGTTCTGTTGGAATTATGATCTCAGTGCAGAAATGAGACTCTGCTGCTGATATACCTGCACTTTCCTCCTGATGAGTGGGTTTAGGAGATGTTGGGGTTAGGAGAGGTCATGCAGGGATTCAGCCCCAAGATCACAAAGTCATCTGAAAAAAGCTACAAGATAGAGAAAGCCGACCGCCATCATTCCTCTTTGGTGACTTCATTCGCTCCCTACTCATCTCTAGTTGGTGATTATTAAATCCAAATAGAAGACAGTAATTGGTGGCCTGAGAGCAGAAGTGAGACTTCTTAGCCAAGATAAGAATCACATTTTCTATTCAGGGGAAAGGAATTGATTAGATTATTTGTCTTTGCATTTTTTTTTTTTTAGAAATGCAGTACTTTCCCCACTTCCTCCAATTCTAAAGGTAATATATGTTCACAGTATTTGCTTCAGATAAGGTAGGAAAGAATGAGGAGGAAAAAAATAATCACTCTTAACCTTGCCAACCAGAGGGAACCCTGTTGACACATAAGTGTGTTTCTTTTATTCTAAGTTTTTATCTACTTGAAAAACTATCGTATATATAACTTAAAATCTTGGCTTTGCACTTAAAATTTTAATGTAAACAAATTTCCATATTATTAAAACCTAAAACAATTTTATAAACTCAGAGAAGACAGGGGACAGGCTTACTCTTAAATTCTCAGTGCTTAACAGAGTTTGTGACACAACATAATCTCTCAATAAATATTTGTTGAATAAAAAAATTGGTATGCTAACCTACGATGTTCAATATTCTAATGAATAATATTGAAATTCCAATTTTTTTGCAGTTATACATAATGCTACAATGAACATCTTTGGCATAGCAAAATTTTTTCTGTATTTCTGATTAGTTTCTTAGGATAGATTCCCAGAAGTACAATTACATACTCGGTCAAAAGAGTATGAACATTTTTAAAGTTCTTGGAACATATTACAAAATGGCTTTCCAGAAAAGTTGTATTAATTTATATTTCCACAAGAAGTGCATAGAGGCACATTTTGCTGTACCCCAGGCAGACAGGGAGTAAACACAGCAACAAAAGCCACTTAGGCAGCTCTATCCATCTGAGAGGACAGACAAGAGCAGCTTCTGGTGAACTGAGGGGAAGGTGTTTTTTAATAGGATCTGAAGAGTAAAATGTGTCATATACTTTAATTAAAAAATCCAGTAAGTAGAGAACTGGGTCTCAGAGTAGAGAAAAAAGTTTTTAGGAAAACTGAAATATAACACTTTCTTCTGCTTAAGGGACCTAATGGCTAGCCCCTGCAAGCCTCGGAGAGGATGCTCCAGGTGAGGAGCTAATAGTAACCTTGCCTGCCTTCACCACTCAGTGTCAAACACTTTAACATGGGCCAGGCTCACGCAGAACTCTCTAGGTGACACTAATCCCTGATTTAATTACCCTTGACAGTGTGTGATGGGCCTTAACAAGCTAGGATCCCTAATGAGCTGCATCTTGGAGTTTCAGAGCATTACCTGAAGGGTGTGGCCCTCACCCAGGCTAACTCCGGTGGGGACAGAAAACCAGCTTCCAGCTCAGAAATTCAATGCAATTGACAGGACAGCATTCGGTGACCTGCAGTGTGATGTTTCTAAGTGGTGAGGTGACATATGGTATTTTCCTGACCCAAAATCATTAGAAAAGAAGAACTCCAGGGACGATTTTTAAGAGCATCAGCATTAGGTAGGTGCCATGCCTCCTCCCATGCCATACAGTCATCATCCTGGGGACACAGACTGTTTACATTTTTGTTGTTCATTTAAAGTCTCCTATTGACACACTATAGAGCTAGGGTGGGAGGGTGCACCTAGTAACTACTCTAGAAAGATCTCCTAACCTTATAACCAGGGTTGCACAGACCACTGTGTCCTGCACTGGCAAGGTCTAGTTTTATCTCCAGCCCTCTTTGTTAACTAAGGCAAGAATTGCCATTTGGAAAAGTAAACTTATGGGAAGAAATAATAGAAAAAGAAAAAGTCAAATAAATTTGAAAAAGTAAGTGAATTTACAAAGTAAGGTTTAGGCATGAATGAGATTGTCTACTCACGAGCTCTGTGACCTTGGGACAAATTAGTTAACTTTTGTTAGCCTCAGTTTCCTCATCTGTGAAATACAGATAATAGTACTCACATTCCAGGGTTCTTGTTCACATTAGAAGATGGAATGCACAAAGAAGAGAATATAGCATGACTTTTAGCACATCATTAGGGCTCAAGAATGGTAGGTGCTTTTTTCCCTCTTTTTAAATTTATTATTATTTTCCTGTTTCTTTCTTTCTATTCATCTCTTTTCAAGGGTAGTTACTAAACAAAGATATTCAGTCTCACAGGCCGAGGAAGATTTGGGTGGACAGTACTTCTAGATCAGATCACAGCAGTGATTGCTGCCAATGACCTACTTCCTTGTTTAATGGGATCCTCAGGTCCTACAAAAGCTGCTCTCAAGTCTTAATTCTACATGTTCCATTTCCCTGAACAGTTCTCCTGTCTTTAAACTGTTTAGTTTGATTTTGAAACTATATCTTCATTCATGTCTAGTTCCCAGTGTCCTGGATGTGAATTTCTCACCTGGAATTTACACCAACCATGAACTCAATGATTATGCAGTGCTAGAACATATACCCTTATTCTTTACATGTTTAGTGGGAAGTTTTTACATTGCCTGAAGATTATTCTTTAGTTTAACCTGATAAGATTAATCCTATCACTTTGTGAAATGTGGCATCATCATCTCCTGGTCTAGTTTAGCAGGTTGACGTGGGCTTTTTAAAGCCTGAGTAATCCTGATGGTGATGGCCAGCCTTCCTTGGAGCTCATTTGCTCCTTTGACAATCAGAGGCTGATTCCTTCTCTGTTCTGAGATTCACACTACTTTGCTGACTGTTTGTCATATTCCTATTTCATGGCTGATAAGAACTTTCATCCCTCATTTACTACTCAGAGTAATAGACAAGTGATTGCTATATCCCAAAGCCAGTGGCTGATCCAGACTTTGCTGGGTCAGGTTGCTAGTTCTACCCACTTCTCCAGCTTCTTTTCAATCCATTCTATGAAATTAAGCAACTCTCTCTCAGGTGCCTGCACAGGGGATTCGTCTTTTAGATTCTCATCTGATACCCAAAGACCATAGGCATACTGCTGAAATCACAGGAGAAAGAGAAGAGTCATTTCCTCACAGATGTTTCTTCTAGATTTTAATTTGGGAGTCGCTTATGGGATCTCATATTCGGTGCATACGTGCACAAACAGATATGCACCAACTTTAAAAATAGAAGTGGTACTTTTAGTTCTCCAAACCAAGGGAAAGAATATTTTTAAATTATGTGCTTGTTCAAAAGTAACTGGTTTGACTTTTGAAAGCAATATATGAAGAATTTGAGGGTAACAATTTTAACTCTCTAAATATATTTTGACTTTTAGAATTTTGATTCAATTAAGCAAATACTAAATGTGATTTACATTCTTTGAATTCACCATAAGAAATCTAGTACCATGGGCCGGCCCGGTGGTGCACTGGAGAGTGCGCTGCTTGGGAGTGTGGTGGCAAATGGACCTGTCCCTTCTATAAAGGGAAAACTTCTTCCCTGCCGATATCATTAGAATGTTGTGAGGATAAACTATTGTCATGTGAAAGCCTAATCCCTGCCTCCCTTCAGAAAATGAACTAACATTTAAAATGTTATTTGAAAGCATTCTGGAACTATAGAGTGTTAGTCTTTATAACTTAAAATTGATACTACTTTTCAGTTTTTTGTGGCTGAAAAACGGCTTAGCATTTAGAACTCTTAACAGGTTAAATTATTGAATTTAATTATTTTTAAAGTTGAAGGGGAACTCTTGTTTTAAATTAAAGCTTCATTTTTTATAGCCCAGATGAGTATGACCTACCTGCGCAAGATTTGTCTGATTGTTCTTGTGATTGCTCGGCCCTCTGAATGTCTCTTATTCTTATTGTTAATGCTCTTTATTTGGCACGATGCATATGTTAGCTTGAAATGTTATTTACCTTCTTTCCTATTCGTGGGTACTGCATATTTTTGTGGAAAAATAGAATTGAAAGATAATATGAGCCTTTCCATGAACTTTTTGAAGTACCCTGTATATCTTGAATCTTCCACAACATTATATTTTTTCTTCTGGTATTACCAGAATTCAGAAGCCACCGCATCCTCAGTAAACCTTTGGTGGTGTTCTTGATGATTACCTTAGCCCAGGTTCTCTAAAAAACATGGCCTGAGGCAAAGACTGAACTCTGTTGCTTTAATTGTAAGACAAGGAACACAGAGGGAAAAGAAAGGGCAGTGAGCAAGGGTAGGGTGGGAAGTGACGCATGGTGATACATTATCGTAATGGCCGGTGCTTCGGGACAGCAGCAAGAACACTCAGCAGGTCACTTGACATATACATTTACTCTGCCAAATGGGAAATCTTTGGACAAAGCTATACCTCTCCTTGGAGCAGTCCGTGGAAAGGAGGAGGAAGAGATCATTTATCTGCCTGGCTCCTTCCCTTTCCTGTTTCCCATTGGTCCTTTATTTATTTATTTATTTATTTATTTTTTTTGTCTTTTTCCGTGTCCGGCAACGGATCGCTCCATGAACTTTTTGAAGTACCCTGTATATCTTGAATCTTCCACAACATTATATTTTTCCTTCTGGTATTACCAGAACTCAGAAGCCACCGCATCCTCAGTAAACCTTTGGTGGTGTTCTTGATGATTACCTTAGCCCAGGTTCTCTAAAAAACATGGCCTGAGGCAAAGACTGAACTCTGTTGCTTTAATTGTAAGACAAGGAACACAGAGGGAAAAGAAAGGGCAGTGAGCAAGGGTAGGGTGGGAAGTGATGCATGGTGATACATTATCGTAATGGCCAGTGCTTCGCGGGACAGCAGCAAGAACACTCAGCAGGTCACTTGACATATACATTTACTCTGCCAAATGGGAAATCTTTGGACAAAGCTATACCTCTCCTTGGAGCAGTCCGTGGAAAGGAGGAGGAAGAGATCATTTATCTGCCTTGCTCCTTCCCTTTCCTGTTTCCCATTGGTCCTTTATTAATTCTCCTATGCTTCTGGGTTGCATCATCTGGCCCCTGCAGTGACCACTCAGCAAGCCAGATCTCAAACCCTATAGTATGGTATTACATCTGATCTGGAAATTGCAGGAGCTGCTGAGACTCAAGGGGTACAGCTAGTTAGCCTGATTGCATGTCTCTACCCAAGGGGAGGGTCTGTCATTCACAGCCAAGTAACTGACCCCAGGCAGCAAAGCCTTGCTGGCTCAGGTCAACTCCATTGGTTACGAAGACAGCTGAGGGTCTCGTAGGCAGGTGAGGCCAAGGGAATCAGATGATGCTTGTAAGATGTATCTCATAGAATGATGATGATGGTGATGATGATGATGATGATGGTGATGAGGAAAGAAAACACCGCCAGCAAGAAATGGAGCAAGAAAGCACCTGAGTAGGCCAATGAGAATGAACAAACAGGTGGAAGAGATTTTTAATGTAAGGATAGGTTAAACACTCTTCAGTTTAAACCGGTGAAGGCCAAGAGAAGTTCTAATTAAATGGATATAGATTTGCTCATAACCTCTTGAATATTAGAAATAAAGGGCATCCTTTGAAGCTTGAAGGAGATAGTTAATTTGGGAGAAATGAAAGGGAGTATTATTATTATTCCTTAATATAGTGGGTAGTAAACACACAGAATATATTACCCTCAGAGGTGATACTGTCAGAAAATACAAATTGGTTCAAGAATAATTTAGGTAAGTTTATATTTTATGGAGCCATAATCAGCGACTATGAGGAGATTAAGGGTGTTTAGGGTACAAGCCCTAACCTTTTGAGATTGAGGTCACAAAAGACAGTAATATCTTTCATGTAATATACTTGGTATCATTTTCAATGACTGAATCCTGGTCTGAATGGATCATTGGTCTGAGCCAATATAGAGTGTTTTACATACCTATTTTTATCATTAATATCCATAGTAATTTCAGGGGACTTTTTTCTTTAAGGGAGGTGGGGATCTGTGGAGACTGCATCAGATTTGCTATCTGCACAGCTGGGTGTAAGCATCCTGCATTCCTATAGAGGGATAGGGTTCACTTTAAGGACTATTCTGCCTCTGTCAATACTTAGTCTATTAGCATTTAATTCTCCTCCGCAAACCAGTGAGGAATTAAATGGGCAATCAATCTACTTGATCTTTGCATAGTCATTTGAACACAAATATAAAACACATTAGTTTCATCATACTCATTCTGAACTTAGTTCTTTACCTAAATTAATCATTATCTTTGGATTCCCTTCTCTCTCTGTTTATCCAATCCATGCTCCAAAAGACTTAGGCCAATTCCCATTTCTCCATAAAATCTTCTCTAACCACTTCATTCCTTGTGGCCTTTTACTGCATTAAATCATTTGGCATTTATTGTCTTCCTCATAAATACTCTGCTTTATGCTGTCTCAGATTGGTTGCTAATCACTTTGTTTGTACATAGATCATGTCGCTGTACTAGATTTTAAGCTCTAGTTAAGATCAGGAGTGAGGTCTCATAGCACTTTCACATTCCCCCAGCATCTAGCACAATGCCAGGCACTTAGATGATGCCTGCTGAACACGTGCTGAGTGGTAGGTTGGCATGTGAAGGCAGCACGTAGGCTGCCAAGCCACCAGACTCAGGGTGGCAGGCAGCTCTGTAGCCCCATGTGAAAACGCTTCCTCATTGCTTTTGGATAATGAAAGCAGTCCTTAATTTTCACTGAGAGTAATAAAAGTTATTGCCCCTTTTAGTGGTGCTAACTTACTCCCATTCCTCCTCCTCTATCAAAACATGCCGGTGAATCCTAAAAACCTCCTAATTGATAATAAAGAGAACTTAATCTCCTACCTGATTTTAAAAAGAGAATTTTCCATCCCTCTCTTTTTCCTTTGTTCCTCTGGGCAGTGGCTTCTGTGGTAGCTGTTAGTGAAATGCTTCAGGCGATATATATCAGATACAGAAATCCACCACTACTAAGGTCTTCCCAAGCTAAAATCTGAGTTGCTGCAGTGTTTAGCCAAAGCCACATCAAGCTCACCCTCACACTCTTGCCAGATTTCTTACATGGGTCTCAAGGGCTTTCTTCATCTTCTCTCTCCTGGCTAGAATTTTGAGGGAGGGGATTCATTTGCAGTAAAGGGCAGAGAAAAGACTTGAATAATGTGGCCTCAGACATGCTACTGAACTCTGTCAGCCTCGATTTTATTATCTTCCAAATGCTTCTTTTTTTTTTTTTTTTTTAAAGATGACCGGTAAGGGGATCTCAATCCTTGGCTTGG
>NW_007728121.1:28447-30669 GCF_000696425.1 Galeopterus variegatus | reverse complement strand
GAACCCGCGGCCTTGGTGTTATCAGCACCGCACTCTACCGAGTGAGCCACGGGCTGGCCCCCAAATGCTTCTTGTGAGGATGAAATGAGATGAAAATATATAAAATGCTTGGGCAAATAAGGATAATAGGTGTTGTGTTGGCAGGTGGGGGATCCTAACCAGGATTCCAAATTCCGGCTACATGCTTTAAGCTAGTGTGTTCATTCCCGTGAGGAAAAATGCTGAGCTGGCATCCTGTGCTTCCTAGAGGAATGGGTATACTTGGGAGGTAGAGTCAAACCCTCATGGGAGGCAGCTCCCAAAGCCCTGCTATAATCAGATGTGCAGCTGAAAGGCTTCCTCAAAAACATCTCTGTTGAAGAGAACAAAATTAAATGCCCTTAAATCAAACCTTTTATACAACAGACCTATCCCCTCCTGGGCAAGATGGAAATAGACTTGCCATTCTGGGGCTTAATTCTTTTACCTCTCCTTTCTTCACTGATCAGCTGCTGAGTTCAGCTTCCTGCCTGGGGTTAGCTCACCAGCCGATCTCAAGACCTCCCTAAGGCTCAGCTATGCCAATTTCTTGCTGCACCACCGGCCAGGATGTAATCAGCTCATAGGACCAGGGTGAGTAAGATGCTGCTTGAAAGGAGGAGCTGCTATCTGTAGAGAAAGCCTGCTGTTGAGAAACCTGAACTCCTGGCACAAAGAAAGAAGTACCCCATGGACCATTGGGAGCCCACTGGGTTGGGGTTAGGGTAGGAAGTTGGGGTAACCAGATAGGACCGTGAGGTTCTACCTTCCATCATCTGTGGTCACCATCTTTGGGACATTGAGTTAGGGTTATTTGCTTTGGAGCTTCTGTTGCCTGCCTCATCTGCAAAAAGGGGAAAACGGAACTGCTTCCTCCATGGGGTTCTAAAGAGGAACAGCTGCTCTGATGAATTTTTGAGAACTTAGTAAACCACAAAAGGTGCTGTTGTTGTGGGGTATTGTCATTAGAGGTGGAAAAAAGTCCAACAATTAATATTATTTGGTGAATTAATTTCCCTTCGTTTTTAATGAATGCCTGGAATTTTTTGCATATATTCGTGTTGACCTCTCCCACTCGTATTTCCCATTGGCTGTTGGAATGAAGCCATCCCCTGTCCTGGGAGGGTTTGCTTGGGACCACTAACAACAACTGCATTCTACTTAACATATCCTTATTTCCTTGACTCCCTCCATGAAACCTCATAGAAGGATGTTTCTTCTCTTCTGACTGGGGACTGACTCTATGGTCAAGTCCAACTACATGTGGCTTATGTGTGGTATTAGAATAAATGAGGCAGAACCAGCTGCACTGGGCATTCCCTGGGGCATTGAGAGGTGCCCTGGCCTTGGAGCTGGGGGCTGGTGCTTACAGAACCACTTCAGTCATGAGAATCCCTGGAGAGAGGAAGGTTGAGGGCTCTAGAAGGGCCAGTGCAGTTTTGTGTTTTGATCCTAGCTCACTATCTCAACGGCTCTTCTCACTTGGTCTTTTTCATAATTTATTGCAAGCAGCTGAGAAGACCTTTTAGATCCTGGGCATTTCTGCCTCCAGTTCTTTGAAATAAGGAGGCCAGTTCCCGTCACCTCCCTTGCGGGAAGGCAGTGAGTCTGATGAGTTAGGTAATGTCTGGACAGAACACTGACCACTGTGAGGTAAGAAGGAGTTAGGGTGGCCAGATGCAAAAACACTGGGCAGTGACATGAGCAGTCAAGTCACCAGGATGGGGCTGTATCCCCAGCCCCACCAGCCGGAATCTGAACTGAGCATGGTGTTACGGAGTGGCGTGGGGTGGGAGAGGGAAGAAACAGGAGCGTCCCCATTTTACTCCTTAAAATCTTCTCTCTAGCACCTTTGACCTTGCAGGTCGAGGCTGTGCCCTGCTGCCACATTCCAGCAGTCAGTTTGAGCTGTCGCTGCTCAGCTCCTATGTCCCCACATATTACTGCTAATCAGGTTGACAGGAAGCAAAGACAGTTCCACTCTCTGGGTTTTGTTTCGGGTGGCACCGTGCTCTGCCTCTTGAAGAACAGATGAGATGTAGTGTCCGTCACTGCTGACCCACGTCTGTTCCAAGTCTCCTGTTCCAAGTCTCTGGCGGTCACATTCACTCACAGGGCTTTCTCTCAGTCCCTCAGTAACACAGGGTTTACCCTCACGACTTCCTTGTTGCAACTCATTTTAAAACCACTTTGGCACTAGGAGA
>NW_007728121.1:26412-28274 GCF_000696425.1 Galeopterus variegatus | reverse complement strand
GGGGCTGTATCCCCAGCCCCACCAGCCGGAATCTGAACTGAGCATGGTGTTACGGAGTGGCACGGGGTGGGAGAGGGAAGAAACAGGAGCGTCCCCATTTTACTCCTTAAAATCTTCTCTCTAGCACCTTTGACCTTGCAGGTCGAGGCTATGCCCTGCTGCCACATTCCAGCAGTCAGTTTGAGCTGTCGCTGCTCAGCTCCTATGTCCCCACGTATTACTGCTAATCACGTTGACAGGAAGCAAAGACAGTTCCACTCTCTGGGTTTTGTTTCGGGTGGCACTGTGCTCTGCCTCTTGAAGAACAGATGAGATGTAGTGTCCGTCACTGCTGACCCACGTCTGTTCCAAGTCTCCTGTTGCAAGTCTCTGGAGGTCACATTCACTCACAGGGCTTTCTCTCAGTCCCTCAGTAACACGGGGTTTACCCTCACGACTTCCTTGTTGCAACTCATTTTAAAACCACTTTGGCACTAGGAGAAAGGTATTTGGCAGGTAACAGTAGGGTCCCCATCGATCTCGTTTTTAACCCGGTAACCGCACGGTGTTCCAGGTAGCAGCAGTACTTCCTTCCCTCAGCATTTATGCCTTCTGCTCGAGCCAAGAAATGAAACTGCCAGTTCTGTGCTAAGTGGGTCAAGAAGGCCTCTTGTTTTCTTGCATCTGCTTCAGCCCTGTTGATAACATCCCTAAGCTGTTCTGGGCCACCAGCAGGACCACCGCTTCAGCTCTCCCATCACGCTCCCTCAGCATGGACTCTGTACACGCTTAACCTCCCTCCCCGGTCAGATCTGGGTCCTCACCATGAAACCTAGGTTCTTGAAAGTGACACAAGGAATATACTCCATAGGTCTGTGTTTTGCCTAATTTTAGGGGCACTCAGATCAGTGAGTCATGGAACTTCATAATGTGTGAACTAATAGGGGCTAGAGGGGTTGGAGGAAGGGAAGCAGAATGGGGGGGAACACTAATTTTTACAGATCACCTCTATGTGCTGAGAGGTACAAAATACTAGATCCCTTAATTTTCACCCCAAACCCCATAAAGAGCAAAAGTGAGTACATAAGTATTATTATCCATTTTTTATGGATGAGAAACCTCAGACTCCGAGAGGATAATGACATGCTCACCATCACACAGCCATCGAGGGGTGGAACTGATTATCAAAAACCCAGGTCTGTCTGGTGTCAAGGGCCACATCCTCCCATGAAATGCCCTTTTCCTGCCTCATCGTTCCCCTGGGCCCATGCTCCCCTTTTCCTGCTGAGCAAACAGAAAAGGGATCATTTGTGTATCACTTGTTCAAGGGCACAGAGCTTTTATTAGGGGCATAGCTCTCTCAATCTTTCACTCGGCATCCTTCCCATGAAGCACCCAGCACTCCCCTTCATCCTCTGTAGGATCATTATGATGTTTGAAGACACTATCTCTGAGTCTGTCAAAATCTGAAAGCTTTTATCCTCATTATACAGCTCGCATATACCTTCCATAGTGCTCCTATCAAGAAAACAGCAGCAGCAGCAGCAGCAGCAACAACAGATAAAAAACAAGCAAGCCTTGCCTATGGAGTTTTTAATTTACAAATCTTCTAATGTCTTTGGGGTGAAAATACTCCACACTCGTAAGCAGCCTCCATTTTCAAACTTCAGCTCACAACAGTCTGACATACAAGCGGTGGGATGATCAGAAGGAATGTTGGTATTAGATCTGCTGAGCTCAGTTAGAGAGAGGAAGGCGCTTGGTGAGGGCTCCTGCCAGAAGGAAGGACGTGTGCAGGGAAATATCTTCACCAGTGCAGCTTGGGCGTCATCCAGTCAGGTGGAGGCCCTTCTTCCAGTGGCTGCACTTGCCTCCTGGGCTTC
>NW_007728121.1:0-26340 GCF_000696425.1 Galeopterus variegatus | reverse complement strand
GGGCGTCATCCAGTCAGGTGGAGGCCCTTCTTCCAGTGGCTGCACTTGCCTCCTGGGCTTCACCCATAGAATTCCAGCAGCTAAGAAGAAAGCTAAAGCAAATACCAACTTAGAAAAACCACTGGGCGTCATCCAGTCAGGTGGAGGCCCTTCTTCCAGTGGCTGCACTTGCCTCCTGGGCTTCGCCCATAGAATTCCAGCAGCTAAGAAGAAAGCTAAAGCAAATACCAACTTAGAAAAACCACGAGACAGAGCCTGTGTGAGCGAGATAGGAAGGGCGAAAACTCATTATAGAAGAAAGTGCTGTCTTTTTGCAATGGAGGGCCCTCCTTGTGTCTGGGAGTCATGAATATTGCATCAAAAGAATAAGCTTACTTAAGAGAAGGGAAAAGAAACCCAGAAGCTGGGAGAATTAAATAACTCCTGGGAACTAGCCTCAGGAAGGGCTTTTCAATTTGATTGTGGAAGTCAGTTTCTGTCAGGGTTTTGCCTTGGATTTTTAGCTTTGTGAGTCAAGATCAAGAAAACCCCTTTGGGATGCCTGAGGTGAGGAGAGAGGCTTTGTGACAAGGTGGCGGGTGGGTGTCCTCGAAATTGGAGGGGCTCACAGTGCCCAGCAGGCTCCTCAGTGCTGATTTCTGTGGTGTTTTTATGTAAAACTTCCCAATGATGAAAACGCACCAGCGTAATTGAAGATGTTTTAAGGTAAGAATTGTTGCTGAATCTCAGCGTTTTAATACTTCAATTAAATATCAAGCAATCAAACAGACGTACTTCTGGGTCTTTTTGAGCACAAGATGGGATACAAGAGCTCCACCGTTTCTCCATTTGCCAGCTCTGATGCCACGTCGCTGGTTCTTTTTGTGTAGAGTGGAGCAAACAAACATCAGCAAAATGTTACTGCTGAGCAGGAGGGGGAGATTGTTCTCTGGATCCTTTATCAAGTTTTGAGCCTGACCCTCAGGTGCACCAGGGAATAGGGCACCTGGCTTCCATGTGTGGGGCGAGGGGTTCTTTGAACAGCTTCTCCCCAAATCTGCCCTATTTCTTTCCTTGCTATTTTAGGACTGAGTGGCTGCTTCTGCTTATTGACAGTCATCAAGAAAAGGCAGGGAGGGATGTTCATGGGCACACCTGGGGCACTTCTGTGTGATACTGAGAATGAGGCAAGGAAGGAGGAGGAGTGATAACGACAGCAGCAAAAGGCAGGGGAGGAAAGGGTGAGGAAGCACAGAGGCATCAAACACGGTCCAGAACCAAACCCGCACTGTTCTGCGTGGGCGAGGCCATTCCAGGAGAGCATGGAGGCCTAGGAGAACTGGCTCCCAGAACTCAGCTCATTTCAGCTTTCAAGTTGCTTGAGAGGATGAGAGGTTTGGGAGAAAAGAAGGAGAACCAAAATACCTCTTGCGTTTCTGCAGCTTCTTTTGAGTTGAGAAGGGATCTTTAGCCAGAGCCTCCATCCAGAACCTTGTTACCATGGCAACCCCCTTGCAGCCAGCAAGACTGTGACAGCCCACTGTGGAGCTAGTGCTGCCGGACCAGAAAATGTTAGAGGGGAGGTTTGGTTTCCTGGATTATTGGCATTGGATATATACACATAGAGGTATGTAGGAATTTGTGAATTCAGTAGCAAATGCTATTTTTCTTCCTTGACATTAAACATGAATCTAGTGCATTTATTTAGGACCAAATAGGCACTAGCACTGTGTAGGTGCTGGGGATACAGACGTGAATAAGACATAGCCCTTGACATTGCTGAGGGTACTGTCTATGGTGGGGTTTAGGGGAATATATTCAGCCAAAGAAACAAAAAGTTACTGCCCCACGACATCCATGCCAGAGTGGATTTATTTGCTGGGTGTTTCACAGGCACAGAGAAGGGTGTGGCTGACTTTGGCAGAGTCTTGGGAAGGTTTCCCAGCGAAGACATTCAAGAACTGACGAAAAGGAGTGAGCAGGAGTTTTCCAGGTGGAGAATGCAAGGAGAAGGGAATTCCTGTGGGAATGCCATCTATTAAGCAGAAATAAACCAAATTTTGCTTTTTCTTTCTTGATATGTTCCTGAGGCCTCACACCCAGTAGATTTTGTCCTCTCTGCAGCTTATGCCACCAGCTATTAAGGGTTCTGGCTATGGCATTGCTAGTTTTGGTTGATCTAAAGTCTGTAGACCAACAGCATTTTTCAGGCCTTTGTGGGGCTTTTACTTATATAGCTGCTTTAAGCGACAAAGGCATTTCTAACATTATGTGGAAATGTAATAATATTGACAAACCAAATGCTACAGGGCCTGAGAGGGTGGTCAGGGCTGATTTTTAAAGACAGCTTGTAATTAAATATTTAAAAAAGACTTTTGTTTGGGGATTAGAATACTTTTTCCCTAAGAAATCCCCACCATTAGTTTGGTTCTCCGTGTAATGACATTTTTAAAGAAAGACATACCTGTTCTGAACTACCTTCGTGGTCTTTACTTTAACTAGCCGTTTTCTTTATGCTCCTAGAAATGCACTAATTCGCATACTGACACCAAGAATATAAAGATAAATTACTTCTTTCAGAGCACAGGAGAGCAAGGCCCACCTCAGTAATGTTCCATAGAGCCCCCCAATGCCAGTCATCCAGTGAACACTCTGTGCATATTAATTGGTGATAATTGAAAAATAACACCCGTCATCCTTACAGAAGAAAATCACCTCAACTCATTGAGTACTTTCATGCAAAGACTATTTCTATTATCTAGATTGCTAAATAATCAGATTGTCATTACCACAACCAATATTACTACTAATATATATTTAGTCTTTTATTCATTCGTTCAACAGCGATGTTTAAAGCACTGTGATGGGGATATAAATATGAAAAAGAACAAGTCCTATTTTCAAGAATCCTACAATTTACTGTGTTTGTGGAAGGGAGGGTAGAGATGTATAAATAAATATGATACAAAGCAGAAGGAAGCAATTGCTATATAAACATCTATATATATAACCTAGCACTGTGCCTCTCACATAACACGTTTTGTAAGTGTAAAATGATTGATAGGATAAATAAACACGCCATAAACATGCAGAAAAGCAATGATTCATTTTGATGGGTGTCCAGGGTTTGCAGGACAGAAAAGCTTTATAGAGGAAGTAACATTTATGTAGAATTTCGAAGAGTGATTGATATTTTAGTGGGTATAGAGGCGAAGGGCAGTACAGGCGGAGGAAACAGTCCAGGCAAAGGCTGGGAGGTGGGCTATCACAGGGTATGCCTGGGAAGTTGTCACTGCTCCAGTGAGGGATACAGTGTGACAAACGTGGAAACTGGACACTTGATTTTGGAAAATCTCGAATGTCGTGCTAAGCAGTTTGGACTTTGTTGGGGGGAAGGGAGGAGGCTGGGAAATGAAATAATGAAGATGTCTGAGGAAGAAGCTGATACTGTTATGTTTATTGTTTCTTGTCCCAGGAGAACGTAAGCTCCACTAGGTGAGGCTTCTGTCTGCTAAGTTCACTCATATATCCCAAGAGCTTAACCCAGTGCCTGGCACACAGATCCTCCATAGATTTCTGCTAAATGGGATTCTGCCGGGGCTTTAGCAATTTATTTCTGGGGATGATGTGAGAGTTCATAGCTCAAGAGAATACCCATGAGAGCGAGGCTGGGAATAACTAGGAGAAGGAAAAGAACTGTAAATGGGAGGGCTGAGGAAAGCCCTGGAAGACTTGGCCACCAGGTGAATGTGGGGCTGAGCATCCAATATGTCCCTTGTGTGTCTAAAAATAAACTGGTCAGACTGCCATCTGCCAAGGTGCAGAACTCCACAAGAGGAGCTGCCATTCGGGGGGTGGGGGGGTGGGAGGGGGCTGAGGAGAGGGAGATAATGGCTTTGCTTTTGGAAAGGCAGAATTTGAGGTACCTGTGAGAAATTCATGCAGACACTTACTTTAAGGGGAAATTGGAGAGTAGAGCTCAGTACAGGACATGAGGACTAGAGTTAAGAATGTAAGAGTCACTAGGATAGAGGTAGTGATTGGGTGGGGAGTGGGGGCCTGGGTCTCCTGAGGAGGAATGGAGAACAAGACTCCCAAGGGGGCAAGACAGAATCTGGGAAAAGCATGTGTTTAATGGGTAGGAAATGCAAAAGCTTGAGAGATGGTAGAAAAGAGGATTAAAATTAGGAGAGCGAAGGTTCAAAGAAGTCAAAGGGGGAAGGTTTTCTGATTAGGGATGTGACCAGAAGAACACAGTGTAGTGGAAACCAAGTAGGCTGAAGTTTGGTAAGAACTCACTGTATTAAGTAGTCAGAGGCACTAGTAATTTCAGTAGGGTGGTGGAGGCAGAAGACATTACAGGAAGTTGCAAATGTTGGGTGAGAAAATAGAGCTCAAATATAGACTGCTTCTTTAAGGAGTTTGGCAATGAAGGAAAAGAAGTGGGGGTAGCTTCGGGGGAAATCAGTTGATGAAAAACATTGTACTTTTTATGAAGGAAAGCATGTTTGTGAGCGAACAGGAAGGAGGCTTGTTACGTAAAGATTTAAGGATAAATTCTTAGTTGTTTCTATAATATAAGAAAAATGTCTTGATTCTGAGAAAAGAGGCATTATAAAACATGTGCTTTCATCTACATAAGAAATAATACGTCTGAGTACTATTTTAATGTAATAGTGTCAAACACAATCCATAAAGATGGCATTTAGTCTTACTAATAATTATCATTTTGGCAGTCCCTGTGTTTGTCTATGGGAAGAGGGCTTCTTTCAGTAAATGCTGTGAGGCCAAGGAGGTGGTGAGATCGCAGCCTGTCTGTGCCTGTCTCACCGTTTGCCCTGGTG
The DNA here is from genome assembly GCF_000696425.1 of Galeopterus variegatus. Lineage (NCBI taxonomy): Eukaryota > Metazoa > Chordata > Mammalia > Dermoptera > Cynocephalidae > Galeopterus > Galeopterus variegatus. The sequence continues at coordinate 21,517 of NW_007728121.1, read as the reverse complement.
ATGGGGTATGTAGTCCCAAGTAAGACGAAAATCAGGTCAGACCGGGTGAGAACCTGATAGTCCTACAATTTGTCAGGAATCCTAGATGTTGAAATATGTTAGAAGGTTATCAGACCTTTCACTTCGTCCTCCAGAAGGTTTTCATAAAAATTCATCATATACAGATATTAAGCATATTCAAAAACATAAAGGAAACCCAATAACAATGTTCAAGGGAAAATTCAGGATACAAATCTCTATGCAGTATGATTCAAGTTTTGTAAAATTAAATGTTGCCCATATAGATATATCTACATAGAGAAAGACCTGAATAATACACCCAAGGAATGTTAGCAATAGTTATCAATGGTGATGGGATGATGAAAGATTATTGTTTTCTTCTTTATAAATATAAAGAATGTACTTGCCAAGTTTTGTATAATGAGCATACATTTTTTCATAACCATAAGAATTATTTAAAACCTGAACTTAAATATCACAAAAGTGTAATTCCACATGTACTCCCTCATATCTGTCTTTCCATTTAATTTTCACTCTGAATAGGGGCTGAGTTTGGGAGGCCTAATTTTATAACCCTTGGAGGCCTGTATTTACAACCACACTTCAGTATGACTCAGAACAGGCTGTGTTTAGACTCTAGACTAGAGCAAATCAGGACTGACCTGTTTACCGGCTGTACCCCTGTGGGTGACATGGGTGGTGATGCTCCTCCTGGCCTATTGGATGGGGGAGGGGCTGCCATGACCCCTGCTTCTTCCCTTCACCCCCTCATCGTCTCCTCTCCCGCTTCCTCCTCCTGCTCCTGCTCCTGCTCTCCCTCCTTCATCCCCTCCCTTCCTCTTCGTCCTGCTCTGGCTGAAACTGCTCCTCCCAATGGTCCAATGCTCTATTGTGCTTTTGAGCCATATGCATTCAAGGATGAAGAGCTGGATCAGGAAAAGTTCATGGGCATCATTGATAAAATGCACCAGAAACCATCAGAAAGGCAAAATGAGCATTTTGACTGTGGCTTCACAAATAAAGACATTTAAAAAATTGATTAAAAAAAGATATATGTTTATGGTCATGAAACTGTTCTGATCTTAACTGTGGTGGTGGATACAGGATACACATGTGATAAAATTGAATAGGACTAAATACACACACACACACACACACACACAAGTATAAGGGAAGCTAGAGAATTCTGAATAAGATTGGTGGATTGTATCAGTGTCTATATTCTGGTTGTGATATTGTATTGTAGTTTTGTAGAATGTTACCACTGGGGAAAAAATACATGGTATATCTCTGTATTACTCCTTACAAGTGCATATGAATTTACAATTATTTCAAAATCAAAAGTTTAATTAAGAAATATGTGAGCCGTTTATGTCATGGCTCAGGATTCTGCTCTGATAGTAAAAACAGGGTTTTTCAACAAATATCTATTAAGAAATTACTATGCGTTAGGCAGTATGATAACAAGGTGCTTTTTATATGATATTCTCTTTTAATCAAGTCATCCAGCTTATGATGGGTATTATTATCCTCCTTTGGCAGATACGGAAAGCAGCTTGAAAAAGTTAAGTAACTTACCCATGCCCACCCAGCTAGTCATCGCACAGTGTGGAAGCAACCTAGGTGGTCTGGCTCCAAAGCTTACACACTTGATCAGCATGCCATACTCCCTCAGTGGTCTACCTTGAATCATAGTTAAGTCAGGTAGATAAGGGTGTCTTGACTCCTCCCAGCCATCATTTCTTTGGATTGACCCTTTGAGGCTCGTTCCCCTGTGAGTTTATCTAAATACTTACTACACTTGTTTATGTAACAATTTTGCAATCTCTAGTCAATCAAGTTTATACCCTACTGTCTACAGATGTATGTCTTTTTAAATTGAATTCTTTCTCTTAGGTTTCTTTGGGCAACTCCCCACCCCCTTTACACCCACTAATTAATTATCAAGATTAGGTGAGGCTTGTCTATATAATCTATGTGGGGCATGTGATCAAGTACAAATGAATTTTGTGGCCAGAAATGGAAGAGTGTGGCAAGGCTGAGAGGGCCTGAAAACTGGCCATCTGGGTAGAGCTCAGCTTCTGGAACCAGGGCAGTGGTTGAGTGAGTGCACTGTAGGTAAGAGCAAAGAAGTAGGTTTAAACCAAGTAGGTGCACAGGAAGGGAGAAGACAGAAAGAATAAAGACCAAAGCAAGACCAGCTCAGGCACCAGCACATCCAGAGGAAACAAGATGGTAGACGAGGAAGGCAAGGAGAGAGCAAGGGCAAGGGGACGGCAGTATTGAGGACACCTTCACTGCAGCTCGAATTGTCATATACGCAGCAACCAGCTCTGGGACATGGACAGCAACAGGCGTCACCCAGCTGGCCCTGGCTCCAAGTTGGTGGAAGACTTTAATCACTGAACCCTGAATATGCTGATATTATACGTGATCCTTTTCAGTTCTGGGGACACAGTGGATTCTTTTCTGCCACGTGGCAGCTGGAAACGACCTTAGCTGCCCGTGGTCTAGTTTGTAGCAAGTGCAATGGCTATGAGTTATTGTCTCCTGGGGCTAAGTGACTGCCCCTGTGCTGCTCTGAGCCTGAACTCCTTATGATAAAGAGAGGCAGTTTTCAGGGGATCTCTGGGAAGATGCTGAGTGTGTGCAGAGAAGGCCGGAGAGCTGGGAGGGCTGCTGACCTCATGCAGGTCGGCTCTGTGTATGCTGACATGTCCGTTTTCATGGAATACTTTGTTCAGGGTTGGGAAAGAATTGGTCGGCTGGTTAAAGTTAGCTCTATAGAGATTGCCTTACAGAGAAAATGAAAGAGAACCTTCCCAACCAGTCACAGGGGAGAGAGGTCATTACAGAGGGAGGAGCAGGAGATGATGTGGTGAAAGAAATTAATGAGAAGAGCACTGGGCATGATAACAGACTGACTCAAAAAAGGGAAAAGAGAAAAAGATTCTGGGCTCCCTGGGACTGTCTAAGCTACGTGAAATGTGCAGATAAAAGGTAATGCCACCATCTTATTAGAATTAGGGATGTCTGCACGTCATGCTTTTCTCCCCCACCTCTCTTCTCAGGCTAAAATCTCAAACCCTAGGGCATCAGGGATGTGAGATGAAGAGAAAATAGGTGCCTGTTTGGGAGGGAGCAAATTCTACTTATTGTGGCAATATTCATCAGGAGCAGAAAACATTATCTGAAGCCATTTCTCCCATCACATCTCATTACTAGCATCAACCTTTGAATCAGTGTCCCCAGTCTGGTTGTCGTCCAGGTAGGACCTACCCCTGTGGAAAGAGAGCCAAATGCAGAGTGTCTTCTAGGAGCTCCCCCCATTACGATCAGTCTGGTTGTCGTCCAGGTAGGACCTACCCCTGTGGAAAGAGAGCCAAATGCAGAGTGTCCTCTAGGAACTTCCCCCATTACGAGAGGAGCTCCCCCCATTACGATCAGGGCCTCAGCCAGGCGTGCAGAGGAGGCGGGGTGGGCAGGAGCGCACAGACCTGGAAGCAGCTGACCTGTGTGCTGTCAACACATCCCCTCTTCCTTTGATGTGGGGGCTTCTCTACACAAAAGCCACTGTCAGCTGCAAAAACATGGTAATAAGTATTTTTCCCCCCGCTGAAATAAAGCAATTACCACAGACGATGCAAACACCTAAGTGACCCCAATGGTAACCAGAGCAATTTGCTGTGAAGTTGGTTTCCACTGAAATGGCAAAACATTCCGTAGAAGCCAGCCTTGAGACGGTATTGCAGAGGAGGCCCCGTTGCTATTCAGTTGCAATGAGGAGGCTGTCTGAAACCTAGTAGCGGGAGAGGGAGCTGGGGGGAAAGGAGTGGAAAGCAAACAGCACTGGAACGGGGCAAAGGGCTGCAGTGCCACTTTACAACAAACACTTCCCAGTACCCAGCCCCCTCCCCCAGCTGGATGCTGCAGGCCCCTATGGATGTGGGTCTGTTGGATGGGATCATGATCATCTCAAAGGACTGCTGAGGCCTTTAAGATCAGAGGAGACATGCAAAAATTCTACCTTACAAAAGGGGGCTGATAACTCGTCCTATAGAATCCTTCCCAGCAGTTTTCCAAATGTTTGCAGAACTGAGATGAGGTCTTGGAGTGATACACAGATGATATACCTAAACCCCAATAACAATCTTATGTGCCCCCACTCTGTGTTTTAGCAGCTATGCCAGAGAAGATGACTGTCCCATCGATTAGAGAAATAATTAAATATTTTAGAAAGCACAATGTTTACACTGAAACCATGTAGCAGAAGAGTGCCATGTCTAGGCACACACTTGTGGGGTTTGGTTTGTAAATAATTCCTGTACATCATTTCTACTCTAAAGAGTTGTCTGCAAACCAGCAGCATCAGCATCTCCTAGGAGTTTGCTAGAAATGCAGAATCTAAAACTCCACCCCAGACCTAGTGAATCAGACATGCATTTTAATAAGATGCAAGGTGGCTAATATGCACATTAAAGGCTGAGAAGTGCTGCCTTAGATGACATTGTATCATTTCTCTCAATTGGTGTTACTGTGGAACAAACACTGTCTTTGGATTAGCCTTAGATTCAGATCTTAGGTCCATTATTTAATAATGTTGGTTATGAAACCTAACTTCTCTGAGACTCAGTTTCCCTGCTGTAAATTCATAACACCAGGGTGGTCATATGAATTTAGTGAGCTAATGGACATCAAGTGCCTGGCAAAGAGAGGGACTTAACAAAGGTTAGTCTCTCTACCACCAAATCTTCTTGTTAAGAGACCTTTGAATAAAATACCCTGCCCCTGTCCCCAACAGACTAGCTTTTATAGAAACCAGTGTTTTCTAGAGTTATAGGAGGGTTACATAGAATTTCACTTTGCTCCATCGATCTCACCTCTCTTAAACTCATCCAGGCTTCTACAGCAATCCTTTTCTAAATCATGTCTACTTCATAATTAAAGCCAAGATACTGGCTTATTTCCTGGTCCATTGAGCTCATATTAGAGGTAACCTGGAATCGGAGGAACTTCCACATTTCTTTTCTCTAAAGTGGACTATGGCGCAACTGCACAGGTTTTGGGCTTAAACAGTCTTGGGTCCTGACTCTGGCTCTGCCATTCACTAATGTGTGACTTGGAGGGAGTTAGCTAATCCCTTTGAAGCTTTGTTTTCTTGTCTAGAAAACAGAGCTGATAAATCCCTGTCTCATAGGGTCATTGCAAAGATTAAGTGAAAAGTTATATGCAGCTGAAAGGACAGAACCTTGCACATAGGAGGTAGGTGGTTCCTATATATTTATTTCCCCTTTCTTTGTACCTAGGAGTAATTCTAACCATTTCTTGGGATAATTAAACTAATGTTTATTCTAGAACATGGCTGGAAAAAGCAGGTTTGCGTGTCAGGGACACATGCATAATTTTTGATCCTCTTTTATTCACTGGCCACTTCAGAATCAGAGCTAATGTTAGGTCGGACACTCCAGCCAAAATGGTACAATGATGCATTTGTCTTATGACTCGTTTTAATAAATTAATTTTGAAATGTTATCCATTTTTACACTTAGGAACTCATGTTAGCTTAGTCCTCGTTTGATCTTTATAACTTATTTTAAAGGTCTCTTTGTACGTAATCATTCCTCTATAAGTCTTGTGATGGCCTTTGGCCAAAAGCAATAAAATTCTGACCTGGTAAAATCTCTATTAATAATTTTTTTTTTCCTTTTTTTTTGTCTTTTTTCGTGACCGGCAACGGATCGCAACCCTCAGTGTCGCGCCCGTACCGGACTGGGACCGGCAACGGGATCGCAACCCTCGGTGTTGCTCCTGCACCTCGCTCAGCCAGTGAACGGCCGGTCTGTATGTGGGATCCGAACCCTCAGCGGGAGCGCTGCCACGCTTCCCAAGCGGCGCACTATAGCAGTGCGCCACCAGGCCAGCCCCCCTATTAATAATTTTTTTACACATCATGCACAGTTCATATTTACCCACAAACTTTGAGTTCTCCAGATATTATACTTCAGTGAGAATCAAATATTAATGTGTTTTATTGCTAGATAAATAAAGTAAGGAAAGGTGGAGAAGGGAGAGCAAATAAGAAGTGAATATTATTAAGCAGTATTAGAGGAAAATACTCAGAAGTATAATTAGAGATGAAAGATGTCTCCAGCTGAGCTTTTCAAGGAAGTGGAAACATCAGTGGGTCGAGAAACTTGGCTGAACTATCTATTCTAGGAGATTGAAATTGGAAAGATGAAAGATCTTCCATCCAAAACTGTGAAACAGTGGAGAGAGTCATGTACTATTAGGAAAGGAAGGACCCATGAGAGATCTTCAAGTCTGTCTTCTTTATCTCGAGGCCTGCCTACACTTAGACAGTTCCAGACAGATGAGAACCCATTTTTGCTTTTAAACAATGTTTGAGGAAGAGATTCCATGGTCTCTTGGTTCCAATCAGCATTTCAGTTTTTAACAATTTTCAGTTACAGAGAGCTCATCCTGAAATCTAACCTCAGCCCCATGTTTCTTGTTCAACACTGGATTTTATAGATAGTATACTGCTAAAGGATAGAATTAAAAAATGTCATTCTAGGGCATTCCGACATCAAATGTGGCAAAGTTGTCTGTCTCTTGAGATATTATGTGTGAGCGTATGTGTGTTTGTGTTTGTGTGAAAGTGATTTCTCTCCTTTAAAACCACTTTGAAAGTCTCATCAGGTGTATATCAAACATCTTCTAACAATTTGTCACAAATGTAAGAACAGCGATTTTACAGACACTTTACTACTAAGTATTTATATTCCTCTAGTATTTCTTGAATGAATGAGTTTCTTAGGTTTACTACCTATTTCCTGCAAGCTTTAAGAAGATTCTTTTAATTTTGGCATGCCATATTTACAAAAGCAATATTCATAATTTAATGAATTTCAGTTATGTCTATTTTCAATTTTACCAGACTGATGAGGTCTGACATCTGAGCATGTATAGAAAGGTTTAATAATCCCACACTCTGTTGAATTTATTTCTATTTTTTTGTATGCTGTTCTGTTTCCTTCAGATCCTCCTCGTCAACCTAACCTCAAAACCAGAGTTCGTCAGGACTCATCCCGAGGCCCTCTCTTTTGGCTCTGCCTGTAATCTCGAAGTGCTCTCATCCACTCTGCCTGCAACTGCTAAATCTATAACTGCAGTCCATATGTTTTCTTGAGCTCGAGTCTTATGTGTATTTGTATCCCGAATACAAACATTTGTATATCTCACAGGCACTGAAATTTAGCTTGCCCCAAGCTGGATTGACAATTTCTTCTTTTGCCTTCCAAATCTCTTTTCTGTTTTCTCCACCTCAATAAATAACATCACTCATCATTCACAATAGCCAAAAGGTGGAAACAATCCAAGTGCCCATGACAGATGAATGGATAAACAGAAGATGGTATATACATACAAAGAATATTATTTAGCCTTAAAAAGGAAGAAATTTCTGATGCATGCCACAACATGAGTAAAACTCGACATTATGCCAAGTGAAATAAGCCGGTCACAAAAGGACAAATAACTGTATGATTCCACTTGTATGAAATTCCTAGAGTAGTCAAATATGTAGAGGAAGAGAGTAGAATGGTGGTTTAAGGCACTGGAGGGAGGCGGGCAAGGAGAATTAGTGTTTAATGGGTACAGGGTTTCAGTTTGGGAAGATAAAAAAGTTATTGAGATGGAGGGTGGTGATGGTTGTACAGCAATGGGAATGTACTTGATGTCACTGAAATGTACACTTAACACCGTTCAGATGGTAAATTTTATGTTATGTTTGTTTTACCACAATAATAATAATAATAATAATAATTATTATTATTATTATTATTATATTTAAAAAAACGAAAAAGTAATGGACCATGTTAAAAGACATCATAGAAAGCAATAGGCCAAATCCCAAATGTGGAACATAGTACAGGATGAATGATGGGGTGGCTCTAAAAAATTATAGGCATGAAAAAAGTGGGGAGGGAGGAAAAGATGGACATCATAGAAAGCAATAGGCCAAATCCCAAATGTGGAACATAGTACAGGATGAATGATGGAGTGGCTCTAAAAAATTATAGGCATGAAAAAAGTGGGGAGGGAGGAAAAGATGGTTATGGAGTAAAGGAGACCTAAGAGACAAAAATAAATATATATATAAAAATAAATAAATAACACCGCCTTCCACCTAGGCTCTCAAGCAAGGAATCTAGAAGTCAGAAGGGAAGCTTTCTGCCATGTCATATATGTTTTCATGTATACTCTGCTTACAGGAAATCCCCTGGGTGCTGACTTAGAAGCAAGAAGTCTCCGAAAGAGTTGGATAAGGGAGACATGTTTATGTTTAAGAGTTGCAAGGAAGGCTTTACACAAAAGGTGGGACCTGCGGAGGGCTTTGAATGCTGGGTAAGGCAAAATTAGCCAAGAAGTGGTTGTTGGAGAGAAGGTGCCAAATGGAGGGATGCAAATGAGGGATGTTCGGATGTGGTGGCTCTGGCGTGATGTGTTAGTGGCGCAGTGGATGGGCATCTGCAGGGAGGCAGTTTTGCCTGAACTGTCTGGTCGTACTGACTTCTCTAGAGTGGTATGTGCCACAGTCCACTCAGTGGGAGGCACATTTTGTGTTGCAGGTAAGTCGACTGGTACATACATTTGACGTTCTGTGATGTGAGGGGGTCAATAAGAAATGTGATCAGATCTAATTCGGGAAGCTTCTGGAAAATAGGGGTCACGCCATTCAAAGGAAAGGTAGAACTGAATAAGTTGATGATTATGAAAGGGTGGGTCTTATGGGGAATTCAGCGATTTATTTAATTTAACTTTGCGTTTGAGGGAGAAGGGATGGAGAGGGGATATTTTCAGGAGATGTCTTGTCTTCTAAGGCTGTATCATGGATGCAAACCAGATGAGCATCTACAGGGAATACTGATCTTAGAAGATACAAACAGCACACACTTGACAGATGGAGAATCTGGACTGAAATGCAGTGGACACCCCATTTTGAGAATTAGGATATCTTAAGGGATAAACAGGGTGCTTACTCAAACATGTTCAGAACGTATTTCCTATAGTGTGATCACCCTTTGGTTAAATGGATTGCAGCTCCTTCCCTTCCAGATCATTCTTTTTTAAAGTACCACCTCCAGTGATAGGTTATTGCTTTTTTTATTCTCCTTTCTTTCTTTGAGTCAAGTTTTGTCTAAATCCATTCGTCAGGGTCCCAGCCAAAAACAGGTGATACACTCCAATCGAGTATCATAGAGAGAGTTTTTGAGGGATTATTAAAAAGACACAGGAAGGAGTAGAGCAGCTGCAGAGAATAACAACAGCAGCAAGCTTCTGCGGCCAGCCTTACGCCTGAAGCTGGGAAGAAGGGGCTGTTACTGGAACCCAGAGACAATGAGGAGAGAGCTCTGTCCTTCACTGGGGGACACTGCCAGCCCATGGAGAATCTCACTCTTCATCCCTCTGCTCTCCTGGGGACGCAATCAGGAGCCGGATGGCAAGGGAGCCATGAAGAATTGTACAGTAGTTATCCTCCCTGGGCACAGAGCAAGAAGAGCTGTGAATGGTGGGACTGGAGCTGCAAACAAAACCACGTTGCTGCGTTTCCATGTAGTTCTTTTGCCATCTCCACTTGCATGTCATCACATTTATTCTGAGCACAGTTTTTTTGTTTTCCTTATCTTGGCTTTATATTATATGTTCTTATCTATTCATTTGAATTTTCAAAATAGAGGCTACTCTATAGCTAGGTCCGGCCTGCCAGTCTGTTGTAATTCTTTTTCTTTTTCCCCCTTTTCATTTCTTGGTGGCTGACCTGTAAGGGGACCCAGACCCCTGACCTTGTGTTATAAGATGGTGCTCTAACCAACTGAGCTAACTGGCCAGCCCAAGCCTGCCAGTCTTAGCCTGAGCTATGAATCCTCTATCAGAACCTCTCAGTACATAACGTACTCAGGGCAACCAGTTCTGAATGTTGATTCTGAATCAGGAGGGCTGGGGAGATTCTTCATTTCTAACATGCTCCCAAATAATGCCCATGCAGCTGGTCCATGGACCGAATTTGGAGAGCAAGGCCCTGCCTGCACCATTTGAAAGTGGTCTTTAGATAAACAGCCAGCTGCCCCAAATTAGTTAGGTGTGGTCATGGGAAGCACCACCTTTCTGCTTCATGGCCTGCCATCTGCTACTTAATTATTTCTTGGCTTTGCCACTAGTTCGCAGGATTCAGGTGTACCATGAACTTACCCAAGCCTCAGCATTTCTGCCTTCTCTATGCGATTTCATGCTGTTTTTCTTCCTGGACTTGTGAGGAAATGATGACACCTAATTGCAATGATTGTCTTCTGAGACTGGTGTCTTATAAGTCCTGCTATCTGCCTCCCTGTTGCTGTCATTTGTTTGAACACCATTCAGCTTGATGCTTATCTGAACCAAATAAGCTGATGATGTTGTGGTGCGTAGATCTGTGAGTTGCAGGAAAACCTTAGGGTAGGCTTTCCTTTATCAGGGCCAGGTATCATAGACTAAAATGTTTGGGTATGTTAATATATCCTTGGACGTATTGTTCAGTGGGATTTCAGCAAAACTTATAAACAGCTCTTAAAAAATAAGTGACTAGTTTACTAAAGGCTTAAGCCTCTACAAATGTAGGGAAAGTATAGGGGTGGGGAGGACTTGTTCTTCTGGACTCTGTGCCAGACAGTAAGCTGCGGCAGAACTCTGAAATCCAGGACCTAGGAAACTACAACACAGGACATAAGAGAGGTTAACCCCGGAATGATTATGGATGCCACCAGAGCTGAGACAGTGATGAGGCCAGTGGAGTTAAAAATATGGGAAGCTAAGGAAGAGAGGAGGAAAATCAAAAACGGATTTGTGTCATAATCATCTGAGAAAAGCAATGACATTTAAGAAGATAGCTATTTTAACCTAAATAATATAAAAATACTATTTATGAAATGCTTCCGACACGGCCAGTTCTCCATGCATATTCTTTCACATCATCACTGCTTCTGTGAAGGACAGCATCGTGATGAAGAGCATTGACCCTAAATGAGATTACCTGGTTCAAAGGGGGCGAGCACTAGTGTCTGCATACACAGCCTCTTAACCCCTTAACCTCTCCAGGGTGCACATTCTTTACACAGTGAAACAGATGTGAAAATTACAACAACCTCATAGAGTTGTCTTGAGGAGTAAAGAAGTTGCTAAGTAAAAAATTACTAAGAACAGTACCAGAATACACCCATTTCTCAATCAGTGCTAACAATAATTATCATCATCCTCTAACCAAGGCCTATTTGTTGTATAAATGTAAGTTTTTTCCATGAAGCCGTATTGTCTCCTCTGGCTTGGTGAAAATTTAGTTTACAAGGGGATGACTAAGTTGGTGGGGAAGGGCAATAATTATCATCATCCTCTAACCAAGGCCTATTTGTTGTATAAATGTAAGTTTTTTCCATGCCGTATTGTCTCCTCTGGCTTGGTGAAAATTTAGTTTACAAGGGGATGACTAAGTTGGTGGGGAAGGGCGGAGGGGGGTCTTAACGGTGTTAAAATACCCAGAGTATATTTTACCTTTATGTTCTCAGCATAATAAGCATCTTTCTGGAAAGAAATATGGGGAATGATGATTTGGGACTGTAGAACAGTGGTCCTGATTCTTTAGTGCCACTGAGGAGAGAAAGAAGACATTGTTAAGGTGAAGGAAATCCATGCTTTCAATGATATATCAAGGCTTTCAGTTTTTGACATAGTTCTCCTTGGGGAATGAAAAGAAACTAAACCCTCTTAAGGAACCATTAGCCCTTGAATCTGGAAGGTATTTCAGGTGAGTTCTGTGAGACTCAAAAGGTAATTATTGCAGAGTATCCAGTGTGACATCAAGTATTGGCTAAATCCCGTACAAGCATATTATTTAATCCTCTCTCACTCTTTTGTGGTAGCTGAGTGTTGTCACATAATCCCCCATCAGCGAGGAAATGATGGGCCTAGAATTCCTGAGTGACTCACTGTTCAAGGGCAGACAGCAAATCAGAGAGAGAACCATGGCTTGACTCCCCAGCCCGTGAGTCTCCATTCTGTCTATTAACTCCGTGAGCCGGGCTAAGTAGTGGTAGAGGAATGCCCATTTGTGAAAAAAGAAACTCATTTCAAAATGATACTTGCTGAGAGGTAGTAGTGATCAAGAAGGGATCAAGTTAAGACCCAGAGGAGAACTATTTCACACTGGTAAAGCTGGGGAAGACACGGGCATCATCTCATCTAAATCTTTTCATCTTACAGCCGAAGAAGGAAGGGTCTAGACCTCAAGGTTGCTTGCAGTTAGTGTCAGAGCTAAGATAAGAACCTCTTCCTTCACTAACATTCCTTCCATGCTATTATTTTCCCTGCAAAGTGCAGTTGCTTTAGCTGGGAAAGAAAGCCTGTGTGTGCAAGAATCTATGGCAGGCTTTGAGTAGGAAATAGTTAAACTGAGAAAATCATACTTTTTAATTATTGAAATCATTTATTGATGCTGAGACACTGTTTGTTTAGTGAACATATGTGGAGAATATTAATAGATATTATATATTACTAAAGCTCCCCCGTATTGACTTCTGCGTCACAACGTAAACATGCCTGGTCCAATAAAACATGACTTTGTCTTAATAGCATTATGAATAAATTATTAAGGTTTTTTTTTTTTTCTCCCACAGTAATTTTACTAGTTTGGTTTAAAAAAATAAATCCAGCCTTCCGTAGGACTGTAATTAAAAGCAAAGGAATGCGCGGCAGTTTTTTAGCCGTAATCCTCAAGAGTTTAATAAAGAACTGTCAAAACTCAGACCAAAGAGTATGCTGTTTGCTGAGGGGCTCCTTGAGAATGGCTTTCAAGGGGGCCATAACCTCTGTGGTTGCTCACATATCTCACCAACCATGGCTGAGCTCTGTGCTGTGGAGGACTTGCCCAGAAGTGCTGCCATGCCATGCTTGTTAGGATGTCAGTGGGCATTGCCAAGACCAGGGACAGAACCTTGTTTTTTTGCATCGGCTGTGCCTGGCACAAGCCTGGACCATAGGAGGCCCTCCATAAATGTTTATTGGATGAGTTACTGCACTCCAGGGCACAACCTTTAGCTCCAAAGCAGCACCATGGTTTGTATGTCTTAGTGAGTTGGCCTAGGTGTCTGCTCAGAGCTAGTACACACTGTGAATAACTGCCATAAGACACAGGAGGACCCAGTTTAATGAGCAAGGGCTCTGTGTCAGACAGCAAGTTACTTTGTCACTTTGCCCCCCATTTCTTTACAAATGATAATACCCACTTCTCAGGGGCTGTTTTGCAGACCATGTGATAAACATGTAAAACAACACAACTCAAAGTCTGGGAGGTTGTTCTCATAATTCACCTCTGTTTGACACCAGATGGAAGCCTTAGAGAGGAGAGTCATGCGCTAGATCATGCGCTAGCTCTTAAGTTTGACTTACCTATTGTTTTTCTATATTTGCATAATCATTGAGTATCTGCTGCCCTATCTCTGTAGCTCAAGTTAAATCCAGTTTTAGGTTAAAGAGTCTCCATGGATGCTCTCTCCTTATCAGTTTTCCCAGTGTGATTTCAGCCAATTCTTCCAGTGTCCCATCATGCTAACCCTGCCAGAGAGTCCAGAGGACAAATGTCCATCATGTGATTTTGTTTGTAAGGGCAAGGCTGACTTTATATCTCCTCTAGCCTAGCAAATTTCACTCTAAGTTTTATTGTGGCTTCTAGATCCATTCAGTCTCCAAATATAACTCCATATCGTCTGTGTGCCATAGCATTTCATTATGAGTCAGGAAATTTTTCTCAAACATTTCTGTTGGTTGCTGTGAACATACGAGGTCTATATAAGACCAACACCAAACTGCATTGCTTAGGGCTTCCTGCGCTGATGATCACATGGTACTTAGCATTTCCATGGTGCTTCTTACCAAAAGCTTTCTGCAGACATTAGCTGGTACTTCTAATACAGGCAGATAGATGTTACCATCCTCTTGTAGTATGGGGAAATTGAAGTAAGTAGAGTCAAATGCTTATTCCAGTTCATAGCAGCAGCCATTACTGGTCAACGAATAGCTTTCCAGGGAAGCCTGCTCGCAGTCTGAGTTCTAACTCAAAGCAGTATATGTGGTTTGCAGTTTCTCCAAAGTCTCATGGGTTGGCACCATTGGTTTTTTTCTCTTTGGATCTTGGCCAGTTCTGCAGTGTTAAGAATGATTCCTTCTTTAGTCTAAGAGAGATTAGGCACAGTAAAGGTGGATACCTACCCTTCTGAGACCTGCTTTTTGTAAGGTCTCTCACAGATCACTCCTTGAATACATACCATTATTTATAAAAAAAAAAAAAATTGGGCTGGATTGAGAAAGGGGTCTGACCACCAGATGAACACAATTATTATATTATCATACCCTTACTACTCCAGCTATTTAAGCCTTTTTTCTTGTTTCATTTTGTTCTGTTTCTTTTAGGAAAGAGAGTAGTTGTGTTTCTCCTTGCACTTGGAATACTCCCTGATATTAGAATAAAATTGAAGCAAAGTTGAAAAGAACCCCTGCTGGGGAATGCAGGCATTTTGGCAAAGGGCCATTGACCTCAGAAGGGGATTGGGGTATCAGTGGAAGAATTCTGTGTGTATGCAGTTTCTAAGCTATATTTATCCTGCTTGATCTGGAAATGTTATTACTAGGAGCTGTCACTTGTCTTAAATGTTTTAATGAATGATATTTAGTTGCCTAAGGCTGTTTTTCTTTGCAAAGTACATGGATTTTTTAAAATGCATAAGAGAGATAGAAAATAATAGACATTCTGCCTTAACAAAAGCATCGCCAAATGCCAGCTAACTGACCTCATTTCTCTGTTTCCAGTACAATGAAGTTTCATGATCATCCTCATCTGCATTAACTAATTTTTATTATCTGCTCATAAAGCACTAAGGGTTTTATAGTAGAATGAAGTGTGATGGAACATGTGTTAGAACATCGCCAAATGCCAGCTAACTGACCTCATTTCTCTGTTTCCAGTACAATGAAGTTTCATGATGATCCTCATCTGCATTAACTAATTTTTATTATCTGCTCATAAAGCACTAAGGGTTTTATAGTAGAATGAAGTGTGATGGAACATGTGTTAGAACTGGAATAGGTGCCTGGGAATAAGTCCTGACTGCCATTTACTAGTTTTGGATCCTTGAGACAATCACTTGACTTCTTTCACCTCAGTTTCCACACATTTAAAAAGGAGGGGTTGGGTTCCATGACATGTAAAAGTCTAATCAGCTTTAAAAATCTTTTCCTTTGAATTTTAAGCAGTTTGGATATGTTAATCCAAATGCATACAATAAAATTTTCCTTTTAATGAAATACATGATTTTTTTCTTATCTTCATAGCCTAGGAAAATAGATGCCCACACTTGTCCAAATTCAGTGACCTTTGTCATGCACCTTCATAAATAAACAAGATGAGAATGCTCCTTTTAAGTTGATTAAGGCAATAATAAGAATCCTCCTACATCCTATTGATAGTTTCTTTGGGATTGCTCTCTTTATTTAGCAAAGTGGGAAGTGGAACATAGTAGGAGAAAATCTACCAGGCAACTATATTGCAAAATATTGAATTTTCCAGAACATAAATATTTTCTAAGTTTTTATTTTTACTATTAATATTTATTTTTACTATTAAATTTATTTTTACTATTAATATTAATTCACTCAAAAAAAATCCATTAAGAACCAGCTATATGCATTTATGGTAAGAGATAGGTTAAGAAAAGCCCTCATGATCAATGAAAGCCTGTGGTTGTCTCCTGTGTCTAAAAAATGCAATTGAACTGATATTTTATGTGGCTTTCTTTTTAAAATTAAAAAAAAAAAAATAGAAGATAATCTATGTTCATTATAGGAAATTTTAGACCTGATTTTTTCTAACATCCTACACAGATCATAAAATATAAGCTAAGACTTTAAAGAAAGATTATATGTTGATTTATTGTTTTATTCCTGCTTGTTTTCCCTGGAAGATAATTATATTAAAAAGCTGGTAAGAATAATGTTTTTGGAGGAAAAACGAGAGTACATAAAAAATCAGTTTTGGAATTTCTTCAACATAATACTTCATGTTTAATTTTTAATTATAGCAGTTCAAGGGATTATATCCATGTGTTGAGAATTGATGTTGCTTAATGAGAATGTATATTCTTCCCTAGTAGTATATGTATTATTCATACAAAAAAATGGTCTTTCATGAAAGGGCAGCTGGTCCTTTAAGAGACAGAAGCCTCCTGAGCTGGAATAGCTGCTAACAGTGGTTTTGATTTGCTGCCTAAAGTGCACTTACAGGCTCATTTAACATTAATAGAAGGTGACTCGGGTTCCTTCATGACCTCTTGGAACCTAAATCACAGACTGGGTCATTTAAGAGATTTGGGATGAGTAGACAGCCGGTTAGCAACAAGTCACTGGAGGACCATTCTTACCTTTGTTTCCCTCATGATCTGCCCAGTGATATTCATTTCCTTATCCTAGGGCTGAAGGAGAGAGGGGATGAAGATTGGTTTATCATAAGAGATTACAAACAGTGAATTGATCTAGAATCATTGTTTGCCTTGTCCTTCTGCTTTCTACTTTGCCCTGCTGTTACCCATTCGTTTTTTCTTTTGCATTCCTAGTATTTCTCCTTGCTTCTTTCCTCCTAGCCAACCTTTGATTAGTCTACACTGACCTCCACATACCTAACACCACGAAACGAGAAGTCACATTATCAGTCTATGGAAACAGACTATGAGGCAGAGCGAAGTGACTGATCCAGAGGATCCGGAGAAGTAAATAATAAATAAGAATAGCTAACATGTGGGCTTCGCTAAGGGTCAGGCACTGTATTATTCTGTTCAATATTTATGACTATCCTTTAGTATAGGTGCTTCTACTGCTGTGATGATCTGTTTCTACTCACAACACTTCTGACACCAAATGTGTGGTTTTTTTCCACACCAACAACCAATTCTCCAACTCTCTAGACAACAACTTGGTGTCCAATGATTCAATTTAATTCTGACACTAACTACCCAGAGTTAGTGTGAGACCCCAGGGGCTCCCACAAGACTGCCCCCTCCTTAGACACCAGTGGCAAGTCCAGGCTACTCATCCTTCGGACCGATGGCTATAAAGCCCACTCCTCAGTTTGATAATTTGCTAGAATAGCTTACAGAACTCAGGAAAACATGTTATTTACATTCACCAGTTTATTATAAAGGATACAACTCAGGAACAGCCAAATGAAAGAGATGGTGGATACAGTAAGGTAGGGGAAGGTGTGAGGAGCTTCCTTGCCCTCTTTGGGAACACCACTCTTCCAGCACCTCTGTGTTTGCCAAAATGGAAGTTCTCTGAAACCTGTCATTTAGGGGTTTTAGGAAGGTTCCATTACCTAGGCATGACTGATTAAATCATTGCCTATTGGTGATTAACTCATCAGCCCTTCTTTTCTTACTGGAGGTGGGGGTGAGGATGAAGGTTCTAACCCTCTAATCACCTGTTTGGTTCCTCTGACACCCAGCCCCCATCCTGAAGCTATCTAGGATCTTATCAAAAGTCACCTCATTAAGCATAAACTCCAGCATGGTTGAAAAGGGCTTATTATGGATAACAAAAGATGCTCCTCTCAACCCTATGGCTTAGGAAATTCCAAGCATTTTAGGAGCTCTGTGCCATGGGGACAAAGACCAAAGATATCCTTCTTATCCTATGACAGTATCACAGTACTAATACTATAACCACTTTCAGAAGAGGAAATTAATGCTTAGGTTTATTAAATGAGTTATGTAGAGACATACAACTAGTAGATGATGGGACTAGGGTTTAAACCACATTCTAACTCCAGAGACCAGACTCCGACCCCAGAATGTTTACAGGAGCTGCACTCAGTTTGAACCTATACCAAGAAATATCTGCACAAAAAAAGGTGAAGGATTTAATAGTTGGGGAAAACTAATAATGGGGACCTTCCCTGAAAATATCCCAGCATCTTCCTAGCAGTGGTGATAATGAGAGAAATGACAGTGATGAGGAACAATGAGGGCAGTTTTGTCAAGACTGGGAAGAAATGAAACCTCTGAAGGTCCCTGGCATGGTTTGCTTTAAACTGGGTTTTTATCTTCGTTCGTTTGGGTGCTATAACAAGATACCACAGACTGGGCAGCTTATAAACAGCAAAGATTTATTTCTCACAAGATTTATTTCTGGAGACTGGGAAATCCAAGATCAAGATCAAGGTGCCAGCAGATTCAGTGTCTGGTAGGGGCCATTTTCTGGTTCATGGATGGTGTCTTCCCACAGTGTCCTCACATAGTGAAAGGGGCAAGGCAGCTCTTTGGGGCCTCTTTTGTAAGGGCACTAATCTCACTCTTTAATGATCTGCCTTCATGACCTAATCCCTCACAAAGGCCCCAACTCCTAATACCATCACATTGGTAAGTAGATTTTAACATATGAAGATTGGGGGACATAAATATTCCACTCCTGGCCCTCCAGTGTCCTTCTTGAATGGAAAATACATGTATTCCATCCCAATATCCCCCAAAATCTTAACGCATTTGAGTATCAACTTCAAAGTCTAAGTCCAAAATCTCATATAAATATTATCTGAATCAGATATGGGTGAGACTTAAGGTATGATTCATCCTGAGGCAAACTGTTCTCTAGCTGTAAACCCATGAAATCAAACATGTTGGGTATTTCCAAAATACAATGGTAGGACAGCCATAGGATAAACATTCTCATTCCAAAAAAGAGAAATAGGAAGAAAAAAGGGGGGGAGGATGACGGTAACAGGTCCCAAACAAGCCAATACTCAACAGGAAAAACAACATTAAATCTTTAGAATAAAAAAAAAAAAAAATCTTTAGAATAACCTCTGACTTAATGTCCAACCTTCTGCACATACTGGGGCTGGGGCTGGACTTCTAAGGCTCCTGGAAGCCCCTTTCTCATGGCTTTGCTGGACATAGCCAATGTGGCAACTCTTATGGGCTTAAATCACTTGTTTGTGGCTCTCCCAGGATGGAATTGCAAGCCAATGGCTCTACTCATCTGGGGTTGCAGGGGTGGCCCTGCACCATGGCTGCACTAGGCTTTGCCCTAGAAGGAGCTCTCTTTAGTGATCTCACCATCACAGTGGCCCTGTGCCTGGGTTGTGCTACCAAGGTTCCTGGTGCCTCCATCCTTGGAATCTAGGTAGAGACATCCGTGCCCCCATGGCTTGTGCACTCTGTGCCAATGGAGATGGTACTGTGCTGACTGTGCCAAGGTTTACCACTTGTGCCTTCCAGAGGGGTGGCCACAAGGCCCATACCACACCTGGGTCAACTGGAGACACACCTGAGGCAGCCAAAGAATACTGTACTGGAATGTGGGGAACAGAGCCTTGAAATCATTATGGCTTCCAGGCCCTTGCACTCTGGGCCTATGATAGGAGAGGCAGTCCCAGTGATTTCTGAAATGTCTTTGGAGGCATTCTTCCATTGTCTTGATGAATAGCACCTGGCTTTCCTTGAGATGGCAGATCCATAATAATTTAGAGTTGTTTAGCTATACATTTGTTTCTTCCCAGAAAGGCTTTCTCATTTTTTCCAATATGGATAAACTGAGAATTTTCCAAATTTTTAACTTCTTCTTCCCTTTTGATTAACAATTTCATATTTAAGTCACTTTTCTCTTCTTGCATTTTTCTATAAGCATTCAAGAGAAGTCAAGCCACACCTTCAGTACTTTTCTTTGAAATAGCTTCAGCTAAATATCTGATTACATCACTCTCAAATTTTATGTACCCAAAATACTAGAACATAAACACAATTTAGCCAAGATTTTTGCCACTTTATAACCAAGATTGCTTTTTTCTAGTTTCCAATAGCATGTTCTTCATTTCTATTCGAGACCTCACCAGAATGGCCTTATTGGCCATATTTCTACCAACATTCTGTTCATGATCACTTAGGTATCCTATAAGAAGATTGTGGCTTTCTCTATAGCTTGCTCCTCCTTCTGAGCCATCATCAGATCTCCCTTAACAGTGCACTGACAAAAATACAGGCTTTTTTCTAGCATGCACATCAAAACTCTTTCAGCCTGTACTTATTACCCAGTTCCAAAGCCATTTCCACATTTTTATGCATTTGTTTCAATAACACCCCTATTTCTCAGTATCAACTTTCTGCCTTAGTTCTTTTGAGCTACTATAACAAAATACCATACAATGGGTAGCTTATAAACAACATAAATTTATTTCTCACAGGTTGGAGGTTGGGAAGTCCAAGATCAAAGCACCAGCAAGTCTGGTGTCTGATGAGGGCCCATTTCCTTGTTCATAGATGGTATTTTCTCATTGTGTCCTCACGTGGTAGTAGAAGCAAAGCAGCTTTCTGGGGCCTTTTTTTATAAGGTCACTGATTACCTCCCAAAGGCCCCACCTGCTGACACCATTACATTGATGATTAGGTTTCAACCTATAAAGTTTGGGGGCACACAAACATTTAGACCGTAGTAGTTTTCTATTCAAAGTTAGCTATATGGGACTTGAGGTGTTTAAGCAGTCTTTAGTTTTCTGGGATTCATACTTCTGAATGACCTCCAAATTTCCTTTCAAAGCCAATGTCCAAAGAGTATGTCATAGAAATGCAAAAGTTTCTGCTGTGGTCTTATTAGGAAATTGATCTTCAATAAGCAACAAGAAATAAAAGTGCCTATTGAGCTTTGTTCTCCTTTCTCAAGATTATTTTGTCTATCTGGGGCCCTTTGTGGTTTCATATGAATTTTAGTGAGTTTTCTTTGCTTTTTGTTTTGTTTTGTTTCAAAAAATGCCATTGGGTTTTTTTTTTTATTTTTTTTATTTTTATTTTGTCAATATACAATGTAGTTGATTATTGTGTCCCATCACCGAAACCTCCCTCCCTCCTCCCTCTCCCCCCCCCCCCGTTTTTTTTTTTTTTTAATTTTTCTTATTTTTATTTTGTCAATATACAATGTAGTTGATTATTGTGTCCCATCACCGAAACCTCCCTCCCTCCTCCCTCTCCCCCCTCCCACCCAAGTGTGTCCCCTCCATTTTCTTGTCGTAAGAGCTTCAAAAAATTGTGGTTGTTATATCTTCCTCTCCCCCCCCCCCCGTTTTTTTTTTTTTTTAATTTTTCTTATTTTTATTTTGTCAATATACAATGTAGTTGATTATTGTGTCCCATCACCGAAACCTCCCTCCCTCCTCCCTCTCCCCCCTCCCACCCAAGTGTGTCCCCTCCATTTTCTTGTTGTAAGAGCTTCAAAAAATTGTGGTTGTTATATCTTCCTCTCCCCCCCCCAGTTTTTCTTTTTGTTGTTGTTGTTTGTTTTTTTGTGTGTGTGTGAGTGTGTGTATGTGAGAGTGTGTGAATTGATTCATTCACCTTAGCTCCCTCCAATAAGTGAAAAAATGTGGTATTTCTTTTTCTCTGCCTGACTCGTTTCA
>NW_007728120.1:325252-332146 GCF_000696425.1 Galeopterus variegatus | reverse complement strand
CCCCCTGTTCAGCCCCTTTTTTTTTTTTTTTTTTTTTGCTTAAATACATCTTGAAGAGGTTTCCCTTTTTACGGCTAGAGTGTTCCACTGTGGAATGTGGATGTAACGATTTGTCACCATTCCTTTGCTGATGGGCACTTAGGGAAGTTCATCCAAATGACCCGACAATGACCGGTTGGCAGTTTCTAAAACGGGTGTAGAAATGCCAACTACAGTCGGGGAGCAGGGTTGTTTCTGCCCCCGCCCTCTGATCGGATTTGGAGGGACCCGGAGTCCTCAAACAACAAAGTTCTCCGCCTAGAGAGACCGGAAGTACTTCACAGCGCTCACCGGGGCCGCCCCTCCGCTTCCGGCATCGGCTGTGGGGACCCTTTGCTGCAGTCGTCCGTGCCCGGTGGGAAGGATGGCGCCGGAGCGATACGGTCATAGCATGGAAAACAGACGGCCACCAAATGTTCCCACTGCCCCAAGTTTCTCCCCAGTGGCGGCGGATGGGGGTGGGAGGTCCTGTCCTGCCCGTGTTCCCCGTTCTCCCGGTTCACAGAGACGTGGGCCTCCACCGTCCTAGCCCTCCCTCCCTCTTCCCAAGTGCCTGCTAGAGCGTCCCCTCGCGGTTTCCTGTTGCGGTGGGGCCAGGCGAAGGGTGCGGGGAGGGGTGGGGTTGAGGAGAAGAGGCGTAGCGCGACCGTGGAGGGAACTCGCGAGCTTCGGTGGTGTGCAGGCGCCGGAAGTGTTGGAGAGAGGCCGGAAGCGAGGGGGTGGGGCCAGGAAGTGAGGAGGGGCGGGGGGGTGATGTGGAGGCCAAGGGAGCGTTGGGGCAGATTTGCACTCAGGGCCACCTGAGGGGCTTGGCGGTGGCGCTGATCTCTGTTCTCCCCTTCGCGGAGACACGGTTGTTGTCTGGGAGTAGGGAACTCTGTGGAGGGGTGGGTTGTCGGGAGGACGTTTCTCTGGCTGGGCTAGAGGCAAGGTGTGGAGGAGCAGGGCTGGGGGTGGGACCGGGTCGCCAGGGAGTCTGAGAGGAAAGGTCCCTGTCCCCCTTCCCGCCCCTCCCGCCGCACATCTACACTGGCTGACTGGACACTAAGATGGCTGCCGTTGCCATGACACCCAACCCTGTGCAGACCCTTCAGGAGGAGGCGGTGTGCGCCATCTGCCTCGATTACTTCACAGACCCCGTGTCCATCGGTTGCGGGCATAACTTCTGCCGAGTGTGTGTAACCCAGTTGTGGGGCGGGGAGGATGAGGAGGACAGGGATGAGTTAGACCGGGGGGGCGGGGAGGAGGAGGAGGAGGAGGACGGGGAGGAGGAGGAAGTAGAGGCTGTGGAGGCTAGCGGGGGATGGGACACCCCCATGCGGGAAGAAGACTATGAGGGTGACATGGAAGAGGAGGTCGAGGAGGAAGAGGAGGGTGTGTTCTGGACCAGTGGCATGGGCGGGTCCAGCTGGGACAACATGGACTACGTGTGGGAGGAGGAGGACGAGGAGGAAGACCTGGACTACTACTTGGGGGACATGGAGGAGGACCTGAGGGGGGAGGACGAGGAGGAAGTGCTGGAGGAGGACGAGGAAGAGGAGCTAGACCCGGTCACCCCAGTGCCCCCACCTCCAGCCCCTCGGAGGTGCTTCACCTGCCCCCAGTGTCGAAAGAGCTTTCCTCGGCGGAGCTTCCGCCCCAACCTGCAGCTGGCCAACATGGTCCAGGTGATAAGGCAGATGCACCCAGCCCCTGGTCGAGGGAGCCGTGTGAATGAGCAGGGTATCTGTCCAAAACACCAAGAAGCCCTAAAGCTCTTCTGCGAGGTGGATGAAGAAGCCATCTGTGTGGTGTGCCGAGAATCCAGGAGCCACAAACAGCACAGCGTGGTGCCATTGGAGGAAGTGGTGCAGGAGTACAAGGTGAGAAAGTAAAGAGAGAGGATGGGAGTTTAGCGAAGGTGAAGAGGAAGTACGGGGAGCTGGGGGAAAAAAAAGATCTCTTTTTTCCAAAAAACTTCATGTACTGGTGAGCTGATTCTCCTTATCTAAGCACTTTCTGGAGGTTAGAATGAGAAGGATCCTGTGCACAAACAAAGCAGACACAGTGAAGAAGACCAGGGAAAGCTGACTTCCTTAGAGCAAATAGGGCAAAGCCAGTGATGCCAGACCACTGGGTTTCATCTCCTGGAGAGCAGGCCACTGCTGTTTCACACTTCCAGTGTCCCTAAGTGTAGGTGTGCAGATGACAGGTCCCTAAGGCTTTACCACCAATCTCATTTTCTTCCATGTGGATCATAGTCTATCCTCGACTGAGACCTCTAGAGATGGAAAGAACTGGGGGCCTCAAAGAACAAGGAAGGCTCTGAAGCAGGAGCATAGAAATGACTACTAATGTCAGACCCAAATGCCCTACACTTGCCTCCTAACGGGTTCCCCACCCACCCATGATATGGGTTGGTTCTCCCCTCAAGGACTCCTGTTGGATCTGCATCAGTCTCGTGTACTGCCCAGAAAAGACAGACTTTTATTTTTTTAATTTTTAAAAATTTTTTAAAGATGCCAGGTAAGGGGATCCTAACCCTTGACTTGGTGTTGTCAGCACCACGCTTTCCCAAGTGAGCTAACCGGCCATCCCTGTATAGGGATCCAAACCCTTGGCGTTGGTGTTATCGGCACCGCACTCTCCCGAGTGAGCCATGGGCCAGCCCAAGAGAGACTTTTAAGTCAGAAGATCTGACTCCGCATTTATTCACTGTCAAATCTTGGTCAAGTCTCTGAGTGCTTTGAACTTTAATTTCTCCAGGACCGATAGTTAATATTTAGTATGTACAGTATACCAGGCTTGTACCAGGCACTTTTCATGGTCTATCTATCTCATTTAAAATTCAGAACAACCTTGTGAGTTTGATATGTTTTCCATTCTCATTTTTATATTGAGAAATAAAGAGAGGTTTTAAGTACTATACACAGGGGGCCACACAGCTTTAGTAAAAATGATGGACTTGGTTATTACCAACAACTTCACCACCATTTGGATGTCTTTCCTGACATGTGACCTCTTCTTGGAATATGATTCTAAATTGGTTAATGTCTTGCTCCCTACTTCTGATCCTGACTCTTCATCAGACATAGGTAAAGGAAATTTGTCTGTGAGAGAGAGAGCACAAAGAGCACTACTTCAAACTGGATGGATTTGAAGCTGTAGGACCAGCAGGAGGAGAGGGTAGCCTCTGTGTGGTCTGCACAGAGCTTATTTGTTTTATGACGTGTTTCCACACCTTCTCCTGATTCCTACAGTAACTTTATTTAGGTATTGTCATTACCCCAGTTTTAGAGTAAGGTGTCTAGGGCTTCTCAGCTATGAGTGGCATAGCTAAGACAAGCCATCACCTCATCACATGGAACTCTTCTTTCCACACAGTGATTGTCAAACCTGGCTAATTGTCAGAATTACTAGGGAGGTTCTCAAAATACACTAGGCCCTACTACTAGAGATTCTGAATCAGTGAGCAGGAGAATCACTGCATTGGTAACATTGCCGGCCTGTTAGGCCCTACATTTTTAAGGGAGTTTGTGAGCTCCGTTTGCCTCAGTTCCTAGTTAACTACCCATCACACAATGTGCAGTCACTTTTTTAACCGGAACCTGGGGTGGACTCTCCATGGGCATTCCACCTTTTCTTCTCCACCTTCCTCCTGCAGGGCTCCTCCAGGGATCTTCTGAGACTGGATTTTAATTTGTATTAGTCATATCTGTTGAATGCCAGCTGCCTGAAAATCCTGTACTAGGTCCTGAAGTGGATGAGGAATTAAAAGAAGTTATAATCCCTTTTCTTGATTGGTTTACTGGGCTCTGCAATTTGAAAGGCCAGATAGATACATTTAATCTGACATTAACTTATCAGCAAATGTAAATACATAAGTTTCGTTATATAGATTTAATTTGTGTGATTCCCTTTCTGACTTATAGGCTATTTTATAAGTCATTTATTCCTGTCAGAACATACACTAACTAGCACTAGCTTGGCACAGTGTTGTTTTGTAGAAATGTTTCTTTATTAAATAGGTAATACACACAAATTATATGTAAAGAAAGCTCCTAAAAGTTAGATGTCCTTGAAAATTTTTCTTAAATAGTACTCTGTTTGGATTTGTGCTTATGGATTTTTTTTGTCAACAATTTAGGAAAAATATTAAGTAGTAAACTTAAGCATTATAAATTCTGAATGAATGGAGTAGAAATTGTTGACACTACTGTAGAAAAGTAGAAATTAATATAAAAAGGCAAAATTTTGTGTAGTTTATGCTATTTTCATGTTATGGATTGACCATAATTTTATCTTATGTAACAATTGCACTTTTGTCCTGGGTCAGTAACCTCTTTAGTTCAAGGGTCATTACCAGGATGTCACTGGTAGCTTAAGGCCTAGGTAGCAAATACTTAACATTTACTGATGATTTGCTACATGCCACACACTGCACTAAGACTACTATCCATAAGGTAGATTCTGTTCTCATTTTAAGCTGAGGAAACTGAAGCGCGGCTTGCCTCATGTCACCTAGCTGCATTCCTGTTCTGATGAGAGTTTAGACTTGAGCTCTCCTACCCTGTGTTATCCAAGGAAAAGTAGGGAGAAAGGCTAGTAGAAAACATAAAAAAGGAAAAAGCAAATAAATAGGGCTTATTTCACCCATTCTAAAGTCTCTTAACAGCACTTTATTTATTTATTTATTTATTTATTTTTAATTTTTTTTTTTTTTTTAAAAGATGACCGGTAAGGGGATCTTAACCCTTGACTTGGTGTTGTCAGCACCACGCTCAGCCAGTGAGCGAACCGGCCATCCCTATATGGGATCCGAACCCGTGGCCTTGGTGTTATCAGCACCGCACTCTACCGAGTGAGCCACGGGCCGGCCCCAGAAGTTTTTAATTTTGATGAAGCCCAATTTATCTATTTTTTCTTTTGTTGCCTGTGTTTTGTTGGTGTCATAGCCAAGAAATGGTTGCCAAATTCAATGTTATGAATTGTCTTGTTTTCTTTTAAGAATTTTAGAGTTTTAGCTCTTAAGTTTAGGTTCTAGTAATTTTTTTTTCTTTTGGGGGGGTTCAAGTAATTTTTTTCATAAAACTTGCATCCTAGAATAATTTGAGATTTACAGAAAAATTGGTAAGATAGCACGATGTTTCTGTCAAAAGACAAAATTACAACAAATTTGTTTTAAAGATTTCAATTGTCTTTATTGCAATTCTAGGATCAGGCAACAGTTTATTCCATGAAATAGAATAAGTGTTCCTATGAGCTGAGTAACAGAGGTTGGCTTTATAGACAGAGAAGGGCTGAAGAAAGAAGAAGCAAAGAACAGAAAATGTATTAGTTACTTTTCAAAGTTATTTTTTCTTGTAAGGTGGGGACAGGGAGATAGAACAATAGAAAAATAACTAGTTATTTATCACGGGTTACTTCAGGCTATCTTTTTTGTGTAAGGATCAGGGCAGAGGGAGCTGGCTGCTTAGCTCAATTGGTTAGAGCACAGCCTTGTAACACGAAGGTCAAGGATTTGGATTCCCCATACCAGCCAGTCACTCCCCCCCTCTGCCCACCCCACCCCCCAAAATCAACCTCCTCGTTGGGACACCTATTTTATGGAATAATGTGTTGCCCTGATTCTAGAATCACAACAAAGCCAACTGAGATCTTGAAATAAATTTGTTGTAATTTTGTTCTTTGACAGTTGTCCTGTCTCCTTAGGCTCCTCTTGGCTCTGATAATTTCTCAAACTTTTTTTGTTTTTGATGACCTTGACAGTGTTTAGAAGTACTGTTCAGGCATTTTGCAGACTGTCCCTCAGTTGGGATTTGGAATTTTGCAGTCTTTTCTTTTTTTTGTCTTTTTTCGTGACTGGCAACGGATCGCAACCCTCAGTGTCGCGCCCGTACCGGACCGGGACCGGCAACGGGATCGCAACCCTCGGCGTTGCTCCCGCGCCTCGCTCAGCCAGTGAGCGGGAACCGGTCTGTATGTGGGATCCGAACCCTCAGGCGGGAGCGCCGCCGTGCTTCCCAAGCGGCGCACTATCCAATGCGCCACCGGGCTGGCCCACTCCCTCTCTTTTTAAAGCTGTGAGAACCATGCCCATTATTCCATGAATGGATCAATTCCTTCAGGAGGGCATGGTCCTCACAATCTAATCACCTCTTAAATGCCCCGTTTTTCTGGCGTGGTCCACGCCATGGCGGGGTCTTGAAAAGAATAGCTTGGGCTGCTCTTTCCGAGTTGGCAAGGCCCCAGGGGGAAAGCTGCTGGCAGGGCCCCAGCTACCAGCACTTGCTTTCACTGTAACAATCTCTGCCTTGGCATAGTGGTGCGGCTTTTGCTTTCTCTTTTGATATTTTGGTCAGCGTGACAGTTTCCTGAATTTCCAAAAGATGCAAAAAATGACACACAGTTGTTGTCATAAAATTAGATTATCACACAAAAGATCTGGGAAGATTGAACAATTCCAAATTGTCCCTTTTGAGTCAATTTATTACACCAACGGATGTTTTATTTTTTATTTATTTTTTTAAAGATGACTGGTAAGGGGATCTTAACCCTTGACTTGGTGTTGTCAGCACCACACTCAGCCAGTGAGCTAACCGGCCATCCCTATATGGGATCCGAACCTGGGGCCTTGGTGTTATCAGCACCACACTCTCCCGAGTGAGCCACGGGCCAGCCCTGGATGTTTTTTTTTTTTTTTTTAAAAGATGACCGGTAAGGGGATCTCAACCCTTGGCCTGGTGTTGTCAGCACCACGCTCAGCCAGTGAGCAAACCGGCCATCCCTATATAGGATCCGAACCCGTGGCCTTGGTGTTATCAGCACCGCACTCTACCGAGTGAGCCACGGGCCGGCCCAGATTTTTTTTTTTTC
>NW_007728120.1:317118-324948 GCF_000696425.1 Galeopterus variegatus | reverse complement strand
ATATGATGCACAACTTTCCCTCCTAAAAATAAAGATTATAGATGGAATTTTTTTTTTTTTTTTTTTAAAGATGACCGGTAACAGGATCGCAACCCTTGGCTTGGTGTTGTCAGCACCATGCTTAACCAGTGAGCCAACCAGCCATCCCTATATGGGATCCGAACCCGTGGCCTTGGTGTTATCAGCACCGCACTCACCCAAGTGAGCCACGGGCCAGCCCCATAGATGGAATTTTGAATGCACCTGGTTTTGTGAGGGATGGTGCTGTGCACTTTGACACTTTACATTGGGCCACATAGCCGCTATATTAAGTATATGCATGATAAAGCTGTTCAAATATCCTTTATTCCTTTTCCAAATAAACAATAGGTTCATGCCTATAGAAATATCAGAATCATTAAATCAAAGTTAAAAATATATATAAGGTTTGTTTAACACTTTGAAACTGCAATCGCTGTCGTCTCAATTTTGAGTCAGACATATAATTTATGCTTACTGGTAGTAATAAGTTTAAGGTTAATACAAGGGCAAGAAAAAAGAAACACAATGGTGAAAAACGTCAAGAACAGCAAGTCACGGACTAATCGACCACAACAGATATAATCACCAGAAAGAATTGGCTGACCACCGAGTTTTATTTAACCTTGTGGATTACTAATTTTATGAGAACTGACGCAATTTTAAGAAAAGTTTCCATTTAACTATTGGCTTAATAATTTTAAAGGTTTATGTAGTTAAAATGCCCACATTAACCCCCCCGTGTTGTGTAACAAATAAAAATACTGTTTTCAGTCTAAAGACTGCTTCAGCTGCTTTAGCTGCTCTGGCTGCGACAGCGCTGACAGCCCGCAGGGTGAGAACGTGCTTCAAAGGAACTGAGGTCTCTGCCTGTGTTTTTTATTTTCGCTGCCTCTCCATCCCTCTTTCAAAGATCCCCAACTCGACTGGAGCTGGTCTCCGGCATTTTTCAAATACCATAATTGGAATTCCCACCATGTTAACACTGTTGTGATGGGAGTCAAGTTTCCAATACATGAACTTTTAGGGGACACATTTAACCCTCACCAGCATATAAGAAATTGCAGTCAGCCCTTGCAAAGGCGTAGAGAACAAATCAGAGGTGCTTTGCCAACCCAGCAATCCACAGCCCTGGCTCAGGAAAGCTATACAAGCTTTAAGACAAACCTCGGACTTAGCATCTGAGAATGGGCTCCAATTTCACAGTCCCCGAGTGGTTTCCGGAGGACATCACCCCGGCCCCCCAAACACACACACCCCTACCTGGGGCTGGGACACTTCCCAGCATGGAGGGGCAGAATCTCATTAGAGATTAACCAAATCACCCATTCAGCTCACAAGCTGAAAATTAGGAGCAAAAGTAGATCTCTTAAAATATAAGGCAGGCAATGTCCTATGGGGTAAATATCAAGGACTTTGGCTTTAGTAGGACCTGGATTAAAATCCCCATCACCCTTTGGCTGTACATGACCTGGGCAAGCTACTTCCTCTCTAATCTGGGCAAGCACTTTGGTCTACAGGGAAAAGACTCTCTTGGGCTCCCCTAAGTAGGGGTTGATTCATTTGTTGTGGATATAAATAAATCAGTAATGGAGATGTCATCTTACAACAAATAGTTAAGTACTAATAAAACAACATTTTGAGCACTTACTCTGTGCCAGGTACTGCTCTAATCACCTTCCCTGGATTAACTCATTGAACCCTCATAACAACCTTATGAGGTAGGTGCTATTATTAGCCACATTTTGCAGAGAGGGAAACTGAGCATAGGAGGTGAAATAACTAACCCAGGCCACAGAGCCAGCAGATAGCTGAATCTGGATTTGGATCCAGACCATCTAGCTCCAGAGAAAAAGCCCTTAACCACTCTCGTGATTCCTCTCACCCAGAGCTGGAGCTGGACTTCAGGGACATTGGGGCTGGGGTAGTAGAATGGGAGGAGAGGTTTGGCCTCCTGGAGCTTTAGGGTCCCCCATAGCTACAGTTTCTGCATCCTGGCTCATGTGACCCCCCATTGATACCTGACTTTGCCACCCTCTCAAGTCTGCTTTTTTCTCCTGGAACAAGTAGATTCTTTACTCTCCTACAGGGTGTCCAAGTGGGCAGAGAGAAGCACTCATATTTAAGATGAATTAGATGGTGCAGGGCCTTGGCCTTAAACATCAAATTACACAAGAAGAAAATTGTTCACCTTTCTATTTCCTTTCAGTTCCAGTAACATCAAGGGGAAAGTCTTGGCTGGGGGCTGGATTAGAACATATGTATAATTCTTGGTAATCCACTCCCTGCTCCCCTTTTTTTTGGCAGCTAGTCAGTAAGGGGATCCAAACCTCTGGCCTTGATATTATAATTTCCCCCTTTTAAGAACGATAAGTTCTCCGGGATTTATTTCCAGTTTATATCCCAACTTCCAGGCTGGCAAGTAAGTACAGTTGGTTAGTGCATAGTGTTACACCATCAATGTCAAGGGTTCAGATCCCCTTACTGGCCAGCTGCCAAAAATAAATAAATAAATTATAGGCCAAATCCAGCCACTTCCTATCAACTTCACTGGCACAATTTCAGTGCAAGCCCTGCTCACTGGCCTCCTGGCCTCCACACTTGCTTGGCTATGTTCAGTTCTCTGATGACTAGCCAGTGTGAGCTCTCTAAATCTGTGTAAGAAAATAATCTAAGTGATTCATTTTCAGAAATGATTCAGGCCCAGCCTGAAAGTTGTCTGGTCCAGTCCATTCCTGGAGGGTCACTGAACAGATAGAGCTCTCCTTGAGATGGTAATTAGTTACTAGCCCCTACTGTTTTCTTCATTCTCTGGTGTTTCTCTTTTCACAGAGTTTTAGCAGGCCTTTTTTTTGCAGACTTGTCCTGAGCCCTAGGACAAATTTCTTACAAGGGGGTAATAAATCGGGATAAAAAATGTTAGGCACAGGGCCGGCCCGTGGCTCACTCGGGAGAGTGAGGTGCTGATAATACCAAGGCCATGGGTTCAGATCCTATATAGGGATGGCCGGTTCGCTCACTGGCTGAGCATGGTGCTGACAACACCAAGCCAAAGGTTAAGATCCCCTTACCGGTCATCTTTAAAAAAAAAAAAATGTTAGGCACAGGGCCGGCCCGTGGCTCACTCGGGAGAGTGAGGTGCTGATAATACCAAGGCCATGGGTTCAGATCCTATATAGGGATGGCCGGTTCGCTCACTGGCTGAGCATGGTGCTGACAACACCAAGCCAAAGGTTAAGATCCCCTTACCGGTCATCTTTAAAAAAAAAAAAATGTTAGGCACCATCCAGGAAGATTGTGCACCCCATTGTACTCAACTACTGAGAAACCGGGGGGAGGACTTGCATATTAGGGAATAAATTGTTTGCTACAGCTCTTTTCCATGTGCCTGCCCTTCAGACAACTGAACCTTATAAGGCTGTATACACTTCACTGTATCTCGTGTCTCCGAGTCCATCCTTTGGCATTGGACAGTTGAGGGCATTTCTCACAATGTGCAATCTGGCAATCTTGTAACCCTTTAAAAACCCTCATCTACAAGGCCGGCCCGTGGCTCACTTGGGAGAGTGCGGTGCTGATAACACCAAGGCCACGAGTTCGGATCCTATATAGGGATGGCCAGTTTGCTCACTGGCTGAGCGTGGTGTTGACAACACCAAGCCAAGAATTGAGATCCCCTTACCAGTCATCTATAAAAATAAAAAAAAAAAAAAAAAAAAACCCATCTACAGAGGTCAGAGCCAAACCCCATCATGCCCTATAGGCCCTTACCTGCCTCTGCTTCCCATCAGCTTTTGTGACCTCACCTCCCTTTGTCCTTTGTCTCCCCCTCACACAAAGCCTCTCTGTACTCACTGTGCATTCTGCTAGAAAGGATTGGTCCCTCTGTCCTCGTGGCCGACTCTTGTCATTCAGTCCTCAACTCAAATGTCACCTGCTCAGAGAGGAATTCCCTGAACTCCCTAGCAACTCCCCAGGCCCAGCAGCCCCACCCCACTTTCTCCCTTCCTAGCTACCTGAGCTCCTTGGCTTTCACCTGTACTGAACCACAGTATTTATTGTCTTTCCCTACCACGACTGGACTGTATGTTCCTGGAGGGCAGGGACTATGTCAGTCTTGGTCATTTTGGTATCTCCTGAGCCTGGCACAGTGCCTGAAAATCTATAGGCATTAAATACACATTTGGTAATTGACAGAGTGACAGGGCTCCTGGCAAGGGCCTACTCTTTTGGAAGGACTGCACACTTTCCTCCTCTCTTCTAAGTAGGGATTCCCCTGCCCATGGACACTTATCAGAAGATTTTGGGGGGGTGATGGGGGGCAAGGGCTTTTGCCACACTCCCCTGACATCTGCACACAGCCTGGCAATGACCAAGCCATCCCTGGAAGCCCCCTGGTCTCTCCTGTGGGAATGAGGGAGGTGCCACAGACCTCAATCCCACACCTCCTCCTTCCTCCTCCTTCCATTACATTTCCTTCCCCTTTCCCCTCTCCCCCTCCCTCCCACCTGCTCTGCAACAACATCACAGAATGTAAACAATAATATTAATAAAATTACATTTTCTTTTTAAAAAAAGAAGATTTTAGGGGGCGTACAGATTTCACATTAAATAACATTGAATAATAGAAAATAGTTCTTCCCTCTTTGAATTTTTCTGATTACATCAAAGATAAATTCTGTTAGTATGACTCATCGCTTCTCTAACACTTGCTAATCTTTTATTTTTTTCAAAGTCCCCAGTCCCAAGGCTTTCTGTGGAGTATACCAATATTTATAAAGCAAATATATTGCACAGGGCCTAGTTTATTGTAATTTCTGGTTTAGCTTAACTTCTTAAAAGTACATATAAAATGTTGACCTTGAAAAGGACAGGAAATTTTCCCCAGGCTATAGTCTCTGTTGTAAGATAAAGGATTGTAGCACAGCAAGGTTGCTGGCTCAAGGACAGACAAGTTACTGATTGATATGTAAAGATACCGGGAAATTGCGGTAAGGAGAGAAAATGTTTGCTAAAATCAAGTATTTGTTGGTAGATGGACTTAACTTCTTGCAAATTGCATTATGGAATGTCACCTTGCTTGTTTTACTGAATGTTACCAGCTTCTATTGTTAAACTTGTTAAACTATACTTAGCAAAAACCCCACCTATGTTCTCTTCCTGTAACTTCCTGGTCTGGAGAATAAATGTGGGAAGAGAACCCCAGTTCGTGGTTAATTCCCAAATTGAAGGAATGCCTCTCTCTAGAGGGTTCTGGAAGATTAACCCCTTTCAGCGCTTCTCACTGCTCAGAAGAGATGGGCTTTGAGTAATCTTTTGCGGCTCCGTCACCCAGGGGAAAAGTGGTGACAAATCTGTGGGAGGCAAAGCAACAGCTTTCTGCAGACATCAGTATCTAGCTAGATTATAACATACTATCTTCACTATATTTATTTTATAGATACTTTCTACAAAATTGGGAAGTTTTTTCATCAAAGCCTTGTGGAAAAAAAATTTCAGTAAGGTCCTCTTAGATTAAAAAAAAAAGTGGGATGCTAAGGTCAAGAATACAGGTCACTGTATCTGCCAGCTGCCCCCCAAAATAAATTAAAAATTATTTTTTAAAAATGTGAGGGCCTGGGCCTGCCCGTGGCTCACTCGGTAGAGTGCGGTGCTGATAACACCAAGGCCCCGGGTTCGGATCCCATATAGGGATGGCCGGTTCGCTCACTGGCTGAGCGTGGTGCTGACAACACCAAGTCAAGGGTTAAGATCCCCTTACCGGTCATCTTTTAAAAAAAAAAAAAAAAGAAAAGAAAATAAGTGAACTAAGATTTCAACTCAAGATAGTAGAAAGAAAATATGAAGATAGGCTCAAAATACGAGGGATTATTAAAGATAAAAGTAGATATTCATCAAATAGAAAAAAAATTAATGAGCAATTGACTAATAAAATTAGAAACTGGTTCTCTAGGGGCCGGCCCGTGGCTCACTTGGGAGAGTGCGGTGCTGATAACACCAAGGCCACGGGTTCGGATCCCATATAGGGATGGCCGGTTCGCTCACTGGCTGAGCGTGGTGCTGACAACACCAAGTCAAGGGTTAAGATCCCCTTACCGGTCATCTTTTAAAAAAATAAAAGTAAATAATTAAATAAATAAAATAAAGTGCTTTCTGAGGAGAATTCTAAAGGCATCAAACACCAGCGAAAGTTTTGTTTATGTTTGGCGGCACCGATACACGGTTTGGGCACTCGAACCCAGCAACATTTCTCCGTCCCACCTCCTAAGGAATGTATGGAGGGAGGAAAGCCTAGCATCATCGGTGGCAGGAGAACTCAGGCCCAGCCATGGAGAGCCCAGAAACGTGTGCTTTCTCCCTCATCCACCTCGCCTCCTCCCCACCGGCCTTCACTGCCTGGCTCCGCCCCCTACTTCTCGTTCCACTCTCTCATCCACAACCCCTAAGCCACACCGAAGGATCAGCTGTACTCTTTCCAAAGCACCCTTTCTGGCCACCGGATGGATCTTTCCCAAGATGTCTGAGTCGGATCTCCTAGCTCGGACCAAAGCCGATTCTTTCTCAAGCAAACTGCGTCCGCCCTCGCCTCCTGCAGCCTGGTGGAGGTGCCCGAGACTGACTCACTCTTCTGCCCTCAAAAGTCAATAAGCTTCTTCATGGTAGAAAAGAGCAGCTTCAGAGGCCCGTACCATCACCTGGCCCCTTGTCCCTTTCCCACTTCTCAAGCCGGTATGAGCGAATATTACTCGATACGATTTTGGAGAAGCCAACCTCTCTGCCACAACAGCACCACTCAAAAGCCTCCCGTTGGGATCGGTAACCAAGCAGCAGGTCTAAACACGAGTGAGCATTCGGACCGAGCCGTGGCGCCCAAGCGTTCTAAGAGGACCGCGTGCAGGGGCCTCGGGTGGACCAATGGTTGCTGAGTGACATCAGCAATCACTAGGTAAATTGAAAGTTCGTTCTCATTGGCTATTCGTTGCCATGGCTATACATCACTTCTCTGCTAAGCGTTGACCTGGCTCCTCCCCCTACTTCTCCTTCCATTCAGAAATCCACTTCCCCTACGCCGCGCGAAATGATCAGCTCTACGATTCCCACATCACCCTCTCTGGCCACCAGATGGATATTTCCCAAGATGTCTGAGTCGGATCTCCTAAACTATAGATTTGACAGGAAGTAGACTGGAGACAGAAAGTAGATTAGTGGTTGCCAGCAGTTGAGAGAGAGGGAATGGGGAGTGACTGCTAAAGGGTACCAAGCTTTTTTTAAGGGTGACACAATATTCTGGAATAAGATAGTAGTGATGGTTGCATAACTCTGTGAATATACTAAAAAACCCCCGTGCGGGCACAACACCAAGGGTTGAGATCCCGTTACCGGTCAGTAAAAAAGACAAAAAGGAAAAAAAAAATGTGAGAAGTAGGGCCGAGCCCGTGGCGCACTCGGGAGAGTGCGGCGCTCCCGCCGTGGGTTCGGATCCTATATAGGGATGACCGGTGTGCTCACAGCGCTCACTGGCTGAGCGCGGTGCGGCCGGTCTCAAAAAGGACCAAAAAAAAAAAAAAAAGTGAGAAGTAATTTAAGGAAATGGTATCGTGTGTTGCTCTTTTTTTTTTTTTTTTTGGTGACTTGCTGGTATGGGGAACTGAACCCTTGACCTTGGCATGCTGCCCTTTTCAATAAATGTATTCAGGGAAAGAAATGAACGTATATAGGCTTTTTTTTTTTTTTTTTTTTTTTTTTTAAAAAAAGACCGGGAAGGGGATCTTAACCTTTGTCTTGGGGTTGTACCCACCGCGCCCAGGCAGG
>NW_007728120.1:314375-317064 GCF_000696425.1 Galeopterus variegatus | reverse complement strand
TAGGCTTTTTTTTTTTTTTTTTTTTTTTTCTTTAAAGATGACCGGTAAGGGGATCTTAACCCTTGACTTGGTGTTGTCAGCACCACGCTCAGGCAGTGAGCGAACCGGCCATCCCTATATGGGATCCGAACCCGTGGCCTTGGTGTTATCAGCACCGCACTCTACCGAGTGAGCCACGGGCCGGCCCTAGGCTTTTTTTTTTTTAAGATGATTTTTTTTTTTTTTTGGCAGCTGGTCCGTGCAGAAACCCGAATGCCTGACCTCGGTGTTTTAAGGTTGGCATAATAACCAACTGAGCTAACTAGCCTGTCCCTAAAGCAGGTTGCTTTTTTTTTTTTTCCAAAAGGTGACTGGTAAGGCGATCTTAACCCTTGACTTGGTGTTGTCAGCACCAAGCTCACCCAATGAGCTAACCGGTTATCCCTATATGGGATCTGAACCTGTGGCCTTGGTGTTAAAAGCACCGCACTCTTCCGAGTGAGCCACAGGCCAGCCCCCCTTTTGTTTTTTTTTAAAGATGACCCGTAAGGGGATCTTAACCCTTGGCTTGGTGTTGTCAGCACCACGCTCAGCCATTGAGCCAACCGGCCATCCCTATATAGAGTCTTGAACCCGTGGCCTTGGTGTTATCAGCACCGCACTCTCCCGAGTGAGACACAGGCCGGCCCTATAAATTTTGAGGTCCAAAAACTTGGTCTTTCAGGGGCCCCAGCGCCCTTAACCTGGTGCAAATATGCCAACTTTGGATATTTTGTTTTTGTCTTTGTTTTTAAAAGATGACCGGTAAGGGAAGATCCTTAACCCTTGGCTTGGTGTTATCAGCACCACGCTCACCCAGTGAGCGAACCAGCCATCCCTATATAGGATCCGAACCCATGGCCTTGGTGTTATCAACACCACACTCTCCCAAATGAGCCACGGGCCGGCCCTGGATATTTTGTTTTTGTAGCGTACTATATTAATAGCCAACTTACTTGTCTATAAGACAAACATTCAGAAAATTCAAACATATGGCTCAAAGGCTATGTGACTTTGACCAAGTTACTTAACCTCTCTGAGCCTACTTCCTCCTGTTATTTGAAGATTAAATGAGATAATGTGTGTGAAGCAGAATATCTGGCTCAAGGGCCAGCCCATGGCTTAGTCAGGAGAGTGCAGTGCTGATAACACCAAGGCCACGGATTCAGATCCCATATAGGGATGGCCGGTTTGCTCACTGGCTGAGCGTGGTGCTGACAACACCAAGTCAAGGGTTGAGATCCCCTTACTGGTCATCTTTAAAAAAAAAAAAAAAAAAAACAGAATATCTGGCTCAATGTAAGCATTCAACAAATAGCTATTCATGTTTTGTTTTTTTCTTTCTTAACTCACCTCTTAACTATGCGTCTGTTTTTTCCTCTTTCTTAACTCACCCCTTAACTCTGAGTCTGAAAAATAACGTTTTTATTTTGCAACTCTTCAGTCCTACCCAGCAGATACTGCACCCTATTTTGATTAGGCTTTTCAAATCTCATCTGATTCCCCGCACCCATTGTACCAATTCAGTCATTCTTTCACCCAGGTTCTATAGAGTGCCGTGTCTCGTGTCTCATGCTGGACGCTGACTGCTTAAGCGGAATCAAGCCAGATCCCTGACACTGCCTAGCCCACAGCCGAGTTGGAGAGAAAAACTCCCAAACCCAGCCAACGGGCAGTAATTGAGGTATGTTTCTGGTGTTGTAAGAACGAATGGGGAGGAAACGTCTGTCTGAAACTTGGGGTGTGAGGGGTCGGGCGGAGCCATCCAGGCAACTGGCACTGCACGTACAAGAGCACGGGCACAGGACAGGAAACGGACTGTTGGTGCAGCTCTAAGGACTGAGCTGGTCTGGGGGAGGCGGCAGGACCTAAGCCTGGAGGGCCTTGAATGCCCGGCCGCGGGATCAGGCTTCCTCCTGTTGTCGAAGTTCCGAGGAGCTTGTGCCTAGGAGAGGGGTCTCGGCCTTGCCAAGCTATCTTGCAGGAGGGGTCCCGGACAGTGCACGCAAAACTGGAGGAGCCTGGCCGGCGGAAAAAGCCCCAGCCGTTGAGGGCGGAAGTAACGGCCAACAGGCTACCGAACTCCTGGCGTTCGCGACAGCTGGAAGGCCCGGAAACTCCGGGCGCGAGGCCTGTGGGCTCGGCAGCGCGACAGCGGCCAAGGGGGCGGGCCTTGCTCTCCCAGGACAAGTGATTGGTCGGCCTTCGGCGGCGGCGGCGGCAGCGGTGGTGGTGCGTGCAACTGTCACCTCTGTCGGGTGAGTGCTGGGTTCGAGCCCCGACCCCGCCGGCTCCCGAGCTGCCCCTCGGCGCCGGGCTGTGACTCCCTCTGGCCGGCTCCGCACTCCGGCCTCCGGGGGTGTCATCTGTAGTGGCAGAGCCAGGCCGGGGCCTCCCCTTGGGCGCGTTTCCGCTCTTCTGTTCCAAGCTGTCCGGCCAGGACCCTCAGGGACTTTTTTGTGGGGGAGGGACGAATCATATAAGGCCTGGATAACCCCATCCCTAGAGAATGGCAGTGCGGGGCGGTGGTGGGGAGGACGGCCCAGTGGAGCAGGTGGAATCCACAGGGCTGACGCCCGGCAGGTGGGGGCAGGAAGACGCGGAGCACGCCTCCATCCAAGCTGGGGGATGCAGGAGTAGAAAGAGGCGGGGGAGGGGAAGGAGGAGGGGG
>NW_007728120.1:301700-314064 GCF_000696425.1 Galeopterus variegatus | reverse complement strand
GGAGGGGGCAGGGGGGCAGGGGGTCTGGAGCGCGGGGGAGGGCCCTGGGCGGGTCTCGCTTGCGGAGTTAGACCACCTGGGCTAAGGTCAGAACACTCGGAGACAGCATCCTCTAAGGAACAGACTGAAAGAGTAGGAGCCAGTCAAGAGCAGCCATGAAGAACAGGGAGCTGCCCCAGTACCCAAAGCATCAGATTTAAGGATTTTGTGGTTCTTGGTAGAGTGAGAGCACACCCCGAGATAAAGCATGATAAGGCCTAATAAAGGTGCTTTAGATTTGGTCATTACTTTGGTGAACCGAAGACATAATGAATTTTTTTAAAATGTTATTATGGAAGTTTTCAAACTTACAGAAAAGTAGAGAAAATATATACTGTTATGGATGGTTCGTTTGTTTAGCATACCTATATGTACTCATTACAGAGCCTCAACCATCATCCACTATGGCCCCCCTGGTTGTATTACACATATTTTGACACACCTTAGGTTCATATTAATAATATGTTAATCTTATCTACTACGAAAAAGTTCCTTTCATGTTTAAAGGGTATAGAGGTTCAGCCGTGGAAGATGAAAAGATGTACTTAACACTACAGAACTCACATTTAAAAATAGTTAAGCTTAGTTGGTTAGAGCCATCCTTATAACCCCAAGGTCTTGGGTTCGGATTCCTGTACTGGCCAGCTGCAAAAAATTAAAAAATTAAAAAATAAATAATACAAAAAAGTTAAGATGGTGAATTTCATGTTATGTGTATTTAACAATAATTTTTGAAAAGTTCCTTTCAGGTTAAAAAAAATCATCTAATGCTTCAAATTAAGAAAAAAACCTGACTTCAGGTGCACAATGGAAAGTAACTAATTGGCCAAGTAGAGGCCTATGGAGTTGTATTTTTTATTTAATAAAATTAATTTTTTTTGGTGGCTGGCCAGTACACGGATCCAAACCCTTGACTTGATGTTATAACACTGCACTGTAACCAAGTGAGCTAACCAGCCAGCTCGAGTTGTATTTTTAACAATGGAGGGTCTGGGATGAACCTGTCCGTTTTGGTATTCAGAGCACAGGGACCTGACCTGGGACCCAACAGAGTTTAAGCACTGGAGGTACCCTCTGGTTTGCACTAGAACTAAAGGATTGGGCCAGCACATCTGTGTGAGTCAGATTTCTCATAAATGTCCCTCTTGAGTCTGAGGCACACCTTTAACCGTTGGGTGAGTCCTTGTGCCTTACCTTATACCTTCATTCACAGGAGTGTGAATGAAGTGTGAATTCACCCTCTCTCCACTCCCATTCCTTAGTGCCCTCCTGGATAGTCTGTCTCCAATATGACATCTATTCCCTGTCTCCCTAAGGTACCATACCACATGTAAGTCCTTCACATTCCTGGAGCAGCTGCTGTTACCTGTTAGAAAGCCTTTCACATCCTAGCTCTTTTATAAGTGAGTCCCACATAGGTAGCCCTGAAACCTTCCTTCTGCCCACCCAAAAGTACATGATAAAACAAAACTGTAAAATGAGAAAGTAATTTCCATGTTTGGGTTTTTTGCCTCCTCCTGTCTTCCAGGGGCTCCAGAACCAATATTTCGCCTAGAGCCAAATTTTCTTAATATGAGCTGGCATTTATTAGAGAATTAAACAAACAACTGGATAAAATTTGCACCAGAGAGTTATATTAGTTTTTGAGTGATGGCTATTTAGAATCACTCTGGAAGAAATTAGATGCTTGATCACATCACTAGATGTCAGTGGTGGTAAGGAATTAATGACAGGGCTCATGGTGATATTTAACAAAAAGAAAAAGATTCAGTTATGGGGTGAATTAGTGATTGATGTTTAAGTTTCTATCATTACACTCAAAGCTATCAAAATGATTATTGAAATATCTGTAGGAAATAACATTATTGCTAATATGTAACTCATTTACCCTTTAACTTTTTTTCCCATGGAAACAATTATGATTTTGGATTAAGTGAGGTTTTTTAGGAATGTAGCCATCATAACTGCTTATACAAGGAGATAATATGAAATGAGTGAACCATTTTCTTATGTTTTCCTTTGTAGGGAAGATGGAAGAGCTGAGTCAAGCCCTGGCTAATAGCTTTTCTGTGTCTCAAGATCTGAACAGCACAGCTGCCCCCCACCCCCGCCTGTCCCAGTACAAGTCCAAGTACTGTTCCTTGGAGCAGAGTGAGCGGCGCCGCCGGTTACTGGAACTGCAGAAATCGTAAGGATGTTTTAACTCCTTGGCTTCTTTCTCCAGGCGGGGAGCTGTGAACCATTCAGGAGGTTCTAGGCTTGTCTCTACAGAACCTCCTTCAAAGTAGACCCACTGTACATTAATCTTCCTGCTCACAAGATTGTGCGGGGTAAATTCTGGCATAGGTAGTCATCCCTCATACCCAGGCCTTAGGAAAGGTGAGGAAGTAGGGAGACACTAAAGTTTGAAAGCAAAAGCACAATTATTGGTTAAATTTTTCTTTTTCTCCTGGCAGCAGTACTGAGCTTTGTAATGTAGGGACTTGTGAAGCCACGCCCAGACTTCCACTCCCCACATTCCTTGGGTTGCTTATATGTGGCTTCTCCACACTCTGAATTCTGGTATTGGTGTGGTCTTCCCGTCTGCCTTCAGCCCAAATGTTTCTGTGGAGCCCTTGGGAGTTCAAGACAAATAATTCCACAGGGAATCTGAGGAAATGTCTTCTGTACACTTAATTCTAAATGCCAAGATGAACAAACAGGGAAGGAGAACAGGATAGGAGTGTTTGAGGCTGAGCTGCTCTGAACGCAGGTCCTGTCCTTTAATTCTCAAGTGCAGCATGGGCCTCTTCTGGGTCATAAATTAAGGAATAGGGATTAGGAAAAGCTATTAACAGCTGCACAGTTTCCATGCAGTCTGCATTTTGCCCACTGCTGCATCACTGGATATATTTAACGGAGATGGTTCTCTACAGCCTCTGGGTTGCTTGCAGATCACATTCCCAGATTACTCCTCTCCCCACTCCCCTTTTTAAGATTATAATTAATTATTTTGGAATAGGAAATACGTTCATATGGTTAAAAGTTCACAATATAGAGGAGTATGTGGTGAAAAAATATTCTTCCGAATTCTGTCCCTTAGCCATGCAGTTCCACTTCTGTGTTAGTTTCTCGCATATCTTTCCAAAGATATTCTGTGCAGATATGAGCAAGTGTGTGGTGTGTGTGGTTGTATGTACACATAACCTTTTGGGGGGGGAGGGCTGGCCGGTGTGGGGATCTGAACCCTTGATATTGGTGTTATAACACTGTGCCCTAACCAACGAGCTAACTTACTAGGACCCCCTCCCCCTTTTTTTTAACACAAGTAGTAGTGTACTATACACTGTTCTGCACATTTAATAGTGTTTTTTGTAGAGGTTCTATATCAGTTCATAAAGTGCCACAACTTTCCTGTTTTATGGTGCCAGATATTCCATTGAGTAGATAGTTCATAATGTAATCTAACTAGTCGCCTACTGATGAACATCTGGGTAGTTTCCTTCTCTAAAGATGACAAATAACACCTGGGAAATAACCACAGACACTCATCCTTTTGCATATGAACCAG
This sequence comes from Galeopterus variegatus, assembly GCF_000696425.1. Taxonomy (NCBI): domain Eukaryota; kingdom Metazoa; phylum Chordata; class Mammalia; order Dermoptera; family Cynocephalidae; genus Galeopterus; species Galeopterus variegatus. The sequence goes on along the minus strand of NW_007728120.1, from coordinate 310,475 downwards.
TATACCAGCTCTCCTTTATTTTTATTTTATTATTATTATTTTTTTTTTTTAAAGATGACCGGTAAGGGGATCTCAACCCTTGACTTGGTGTTGTCAGCACCACGCTCAGCCAGTGAGCAAACCGGCCATCCCTATATGGGATCCGAACCCGTGGCCTTGGTGTTATCAGCACCGCACTCTACCAAGTGAGCCACGGGCTGGCCTTCTCCTTTATTTTTAAATAAAAGATCATTGTGCATTCATCTGTTCTCTGTGGTGTGCACCTTTGTGTGAATGTGCACTTGTTGTGTGTGTTTAGGAAGAAGCCAGCTGTGTTGGTGTCACTGCCTCAGTGGTTGAATTCTTGCCTTAGGAGGAAATCAAGCATAGGAGGTTATGTGGTATTTCCAAATCTTTTTGGAACAATTAGGCTCGAAAACGTTCTTTTTCTTCCTTCTCAATTTCCCAAATTTTCTGGAATACATAGTTAAAAAAAAAAAAATTGGGGCTGGCTGGTTAGGTCAGTTGGTTAGAGTGTGGTGGTCTAACACCAAGGTGAAGGGTTTGGAACCCCAACCAGCCACCAAAAAAAGAAAAAAAGATAAAGGGAAACAAATAAGTAAAAAATTAAATTGTAAACTAAGTGGTCTTTTTTGAAAGTTAGACAGGCTTTGGAGAGAGGCCTGGCTTCTCCTCAGAAAGCTGTGGGAAGTGGAAAGCCCCAGAAGCTGTCCTTGTTGTAGACTTCTCACTGCATCTCAGAGTTTCTTCTCTTTCATCCCTGGGGTCTTCAGACAAGGTATCTGCTAGGGAGGGAAGTGTCAACTCTCACCGGGGTAGGGGTGGGATTTGGAGTGGGGTAAGGTGGGATAGGGTCTAGGGTGGGGTGGGGTCAGCCTTTCCAGCTAGGGAACCTTGGAAATTCCTTTAAATATTTCACTTTAGCCATTCTTAGGAAACTCTGAGGACGGCTGAGTGCGTTCAGAGAGAGAAGGGTTCCCTATTTAGGATCTGTGTGGAAATGGTCACCAGTTTATTTACTTATTTATTTTTCTTTGTTTTGTTTTGTTTTGTTTTTTTAAAGATGACTGGTAAGGAGATCTTAACCCTTGACTTGGTATTGTCAGCACCACACTCTCCCAAGTAAGCCACAGGCCAGCCCCGTAATGGTCACTAGTTTAGCCTTGCAAAGGAAATTCTGTCAATTTATTATTCTCACCAGAATCTCCAAGTTGCTTCCAAATTTGGAGCCTTTGAATTAAATGTAATCTGTCACATTGTAGTGTGTCTTTCTAAAAGTCATGAAGACCTTTTCTTATGCCTTTTTTTCTCCAGCAAGCGGCTGGATTATGTGAACCATGCCAGAAGACTGGCTGAAGATGACTGGACAGGGATGGAGAGTGAGGAAGAAGATAAGAAAGATGATGAAATGGACATTGACATTGGCAAGAAGTTACCAAAACGCTATGCTAATCAAGTGAGTGATCCAGAGATGATCAGACCCAACCAGTCTCACTCTCTTTACTGTGTGGTCAAAGCCTACTGAAATAAGTGCTGCCATAAAGAGAGGAGGTGGCGGCAGGGCTGTGGGAATCACTGGTGGAGTCTACCCATGCTGTTAACAGGGGTTGCCAACCCACTGCAGAAAACCCCTGAGCTACTGATATAATAACAGACTCCATGTCCTTGTCATTGTTTTAGTAGTCACTGCCCAGCTGTTCCAGATTGGGCCTGCCCAGCCCAGCACTGCCCCCCTACTTCCTTGGTTGGTAGTCTTTCCCAGGTATATGCTATAAAGCCAGTCTTGGATCTTCACGGTCAGGTGGTGGCAGGTGGGGAAGTGCGACTGCCCAGCCACCCCAGACCAGCCTGTTGGCCAAGGTGAGGTTGAGGCCATAACAAACTTGACTAAATGCACTGTTAGATCCAGAGAGGAAGCCAGCATGGCTTGTGGTACCATAGAGAAGGCAGGCATGGAGACTATCGTTGTTCTCCAGGCAGTCCAGGTATTCCAGAAAGCAGGGTATGGGTCCAAGTTGGGGGCAGGGGTCTCTGGAACCCCAGTTTCTTGTCACCTCAGAATCCTCCTCTGCCTCTAGAATATGGTTCTTGGGTGCACCCCACCACCACCAGTCCCCTTTCTCTGCCTCAAATACAGCACAGATAATATTCTCTGTGACAAAGGACAGTTCAGTCCTATTCAGCAAGCATTGTTGAAGGACCTGCTCTGTGTTAAACTAGGCTATGCTGTGGGGAAGATAGACATGGACCAGAAATAGCCCCTGCACTTTTGGAATAAGTGTAGTATATGATTTTTGCTATAAGAAACAGAGATTCCTTCCAACCAGGAAGAGGCAGGGGTGTGAAATCATAGAAGGGTTAATGAAAGAGGAGGAAGCCTAGAAGGGCGATATTGATAGACAGAGGTGCAGAGCATTCCAGAAAGCAGGAACAGGCTGAGCAAGAACCCAGAAGTGGGAAAGGAGTATATGGTACGTTCAGGAGCGTTTTGCAGGCTAGTAAAGATGGAGCAGCATAGAGTTGGGGGCAGTACAGCAGAAGAGATGTAAAGGGCCCCAAAAATATGTGCAGGGCTTTAGACTATGTTCAGATTGTGGGGAACCACTGAGAATTTTTAAGCCAGGGACAGAATTGGGGCTTCCTGTGATGACTTCCTCAGCAGTGTGCAGAAGAGGCTGAAGGATGGGCCGGCCCGGTGGCGCACTGCTACAGTGTGCCGCTTGGGAGCGCAGTGGCCCTCCCGCCGAGGGTTCGGATCCCACATGCAGACCGGTTCCCGCTCACTGGCTGAGTGAGGTGTGGGCGCAGCACCAATGGTTGCGATCCCGTTGCCGGTCCCGGTCCGGTATGGGCGCGACACTGAGGGTTGCGATCTGTTGCCAGACACGAAAAAAGACAAAAAAAAAAAAAGAAGAGGCTGAAAGAGAAAGAGGCTGCCGGGGAGATTTTGTTTGCCAAAACTATTTGATGACAGGTGCCTGAAAGTGGGAAGGAAAAGAGGTCATGACTGTGAGAACTGTTGCTAGATAGAATGAAAGAACTTGGCAGTGGATTAGATAGGAGAGGCAGTATGAAAATTGATTAAAGATCTAAGCTCCGAGGTCACATAGACCTGTCCTCAAAGTCAGGCTGTGTATTGACCTTGAACAAGTTACTTACCCACTAAGTCCCTGGTTTCTTATCTGTAAAATGGGTGATAGTAATAGTACTTATCTCATAGGATTGTTAGAAGGACTAAATGAGCTAGTGTACTTAAATACCTAGCCCAGAGCTCATAATAAATGCCCCACAAGTATTAGCTGCTACTACTACTTTTTTAAACAATTATATTGAGATATAATTCACATACCACACAATTCACCTATTTACAGTATACAGTTCAAGTGGTTTTTTTAAAGTATATTCACAGATCTGTGCAACTATCACTACTACTCAATTTTAGAACATTTTCATCACCCCCAAAAAACCCCATACTTGGGCCGGCCCCGTGGTGCACTCGGGAGAGTGCGGCACTGGGAGCGCAGCAACGCTCCCGCCACGGGTTCGGATCCTATGTAGGACTGGCCGGTGCACTCACTGGCTGAGCGCGGTGCAGGCGACACCACACCAAGGGTTGTGATCCCCTTACCAGTCATGAAAAAGACAAAAAAAAAACCCCAAAAACCCCCCAAAAAACCCCATACTCATTAGCAGTCACTTCCTATTCCATCTTCCCCTCAGCCCCTGGTAACCAGTAATCTAATGTCTGCATCTATGGATTTTCCTACTCTGGATATTTCATGTAAATGGAATCATGCAATATGTGTCCTTTTGTGACTGGCTTCTTTTACTTAAAGGTTTTTGTTTGTTTTTGTTGTTTTTTTCCTTTCATTTTTTCACTTAACATGAAATTGTTGGTTTTTTATTTTTTTGTGGGCAGGGTGGCTGGCGGGTGTGGGGATTTGAACCCTTGACCTTGGTGTTATAACACTGTGCTCTAACCAGCTAAGCTAAATGGCTAGCCTAACATAAGTTTTTAAGGTTCATCCATATTGTAGCATGTATCACTCTTTTTTATTGTCAGATAATATTCCATTGTATGGATATACTACATTTTATTCATTCTCAGTTGATGGCCATTTCAGTTGCTTCTACTTTGGGCTGTGATGAATAATGATGCTGTGAATGTGCATGTGCAAGTTTTTGTGTGAACATACGTTTTCATTTCTCTTGTGTATGTACTTAGAAGTAGAATTGCTGGGTCACATGATAAGTAAGTTTAACCTTTTGAGGAGCTGGTAGACTCTTTTCCAAAGTGCCTATACCCTTTTACATTTCCATCAGCAATGTACGAAGGTTCCAATTTCTCCACATATTTGTCAACATTTGTTATTATCTGTCCTTTTAAGTATTGCCATAGGGCTGGCCAGTTAGCTCAGTTAATTAGAGTGCGGTGTTCTCTACACCACGGTCAAAGGTCCGGATTCTCTTATTGACCAGCCACCAAAGAAAGAAAGAAAAAAAAAGTATAGGCTTGCTAGTGGGTGTGAGGTGGTGTATTGTGGTTTTGATTTGCATTTCCCTAGTAACTAATGATATTGAGCATATTTTTATGTGCTTATCAGCCATTTGTATATGTTCTTTGGAGAAATGCCTATTTAAATCCTTTGCCAATTTTTTAATTGAGTTATTTGTCTTTTTGTTATTGAATTGTAAGAGGTTTTTAAAAATGTATTCTAGATACAAGTCCCTTATCATATGTGTGATTTGCAAATATTTTCTTCCATTCTTTAGGTTGTCTTTTCACTTTCTTGGTGGTATTGTTGGCAGCACACAAGAGGTTTTTTTTGTTTGTTTGTTTGTTTGTTTTCCTTTTTGTCTTTTTTACTGACCGGTAACAGGATCGCAACCCTCGGTGTCGCGCCCACACCGCGCTCAGCCAGTGAGCAGGAACCGGTCTCCACATGGGATCCGAACCCTCGGCGGGAGTGCCACTGCGCTCCCAAGTGGCGCACTCTCCAGTGTGCCACCGGGCTGGCCCACAGAGTTTTTAATTTTTTTGGTCGGGGGTGGCTGGCTGGTATGGGGATCTGAACCTGTGACCTTGTTGTTACCAGCACCATACTGTCAGTAAGCTAACCAGCCAGCCCAAGAGTTTTTAATTCTGATGTAGTCTAATTTATCTATTTTTAATTTTGTTCCTTATGCTTTTGGTGTTATATTACTATCATTCTGTAAGGGAGGGTTGGTTATGACTTGAATTTAAGATTCAGTAACAGAGAGAGTGGCAGTGCTATTAACAGGATCACGAGATACAGACAGAGAAGGGTGGGTGTTTCGTGGTGGGAAGTACTTGGGCAACAGGAGGTAGTGAATCTTGTTCAGGATGTGCTGAGTTTAAGGTACAGAGAGGACAAGCAGTAAAAGAGGTACCAAGTGGACAGCTGGCGAATAGGTCTAGAGGAAAGGGGAGAGAAGTCTGGAGATGAAGAATTAGGGGTCATCCTCTTAGAAGTGACCAGTAAAGCTGTAGATGAGATCCACTCCTAAGGAGACAGCATCTAAGAGAGAAGGGGGAACTATATCAGCCCCCTGAAAATTACATGTTTTAGGGGAGAGTCAGGAGAAATGGTTAGAGGAAAAAACAGAATAGCACTGTGTCACGGGGCCAAGGGAACATGTGTCTAGAAGGAAAATGTGTCTGGAAGCATCACACAGAGCAGGGAGTGGAGAGGGGAAGCTAGGGAGGAGGTGAGGGAAGAGACTGATTTGGCAGCGAGGAGGTCACTGATAGCCTTTAGCAGGGCTGTCGGGTAACAGTTCTGGACTGAGGGTGTCAGAATGGGTGGGAAGGCAGCATCAAAAAATATTAAATAGTTTTAAAAAATAGGAGAATGTGGAATACTTCACAGAAATGCCAAATAACAAAGGTTTTTTTGGTTGTTTTTTAAGATTGCGGGATGAGTGTCTAAGGGGAAACAGAGGTGAAAGATTCAGTGGGAGGGATTCATTGATGGAACGAAGTCTTTATATGGATGGGTGAGACTATGACTGGAAGAGTTCATTTTCCCAAATTAATTTCACAACAGCTCGGGGGTTTTTTTGTTATTCATTTGTTTGTTTTAAGGCAGATTTCCTAACATCCTTTAGTACAATATTTGGGACGTCAGTTTGGGAAATGATGGTCTGAGCTAAGAGCATCTCAAGGTCAGTGACCTTACTTATCTCTGAGGTGTAGCTCCTAGAATGTAATAGCTATGATAATAGTAGGAGGTGGGCAAGGTAAGGAAAGGAAGAGGGTCCCACCACCCTGATATAGGAAGTGAGGTAGTGAGGTTGCTGTGGATGCAGATGACGACAGGCAGGAGAAAAGCTGAAGTTCAGTGAGCGGCCTTCACCCTGCCGCGCGTGCAGGAGGTGGGCCTGGCTGCCGAGACCATGTGGGTGGAGGGCCTGCTGTCAGCTTTGTCTGCCCTCATTCTTCCACTCACATTTTTATTATATATGTAGGACATGAATGCTTTGTCTTCGTAAACATTCAGGTAGCATACCCTGCTGATCTCTAACACCTTTTTTATTTTTGGCAGCTGGCCAATGCAGGGATCCAAACCCATGACCTCGATGTTACAAGGCTGCATTCTAAACAACTGAGCTAACCGGCCACTGTTAACACTGTTTTTTTGTGTTCCCAGTTGATGCTGTCTGAGTGGTTAATTGATGTTCCTTCAGATTTGGGGCAGGAATGGATTGTGGTCGTGTGTCCTATTGGAAAAAGAGCTCTTATCGTGGCCTCCAGGGTGAGTAGCTGCGTCCTGCCCCCATGCCAGTAGGCCTGGTCTGTAATGGAGAGATTCTTCGTGCTCTATTTTCCTTATCTGCCACACACGTTGTGCCTGGAATGGGGCTTGAAACACTTTCCTTCAGGAAAGATTTGTTGAGCTCCCTCTTTGGACTGCTGACACCCTGCAGAATGAGAAGCAGGAGGGTGGGGGGCCTGGCTGCCTCACAAGAATGGTGACTCTCCACACAGGGTTCTACCAGTGCCTACACCAAGAGTGGCTACTGTGTCAACAGGTTTTCTTCCCTTCTGCCAGGAGGCAACAGGCGAAACTCAACAACGGCAAAAGGTACCTACATGAAATGTCTATTTATTAAGTTTTATTATCAGTAAAAGACAGAGTTAGTTGCTTGGTTAGTTGTTTTAAAGACCCACTTTGAGGGCTGGCCCGTGGCTCACTCGGGAGAGTGCGGTGCTGATAACACCAAGGCCACGGGTTCGGGTCCTATATAGGGATGGCCGGTTGGCTCACTAGCTGAGCGTGGTGTGAATGCATGTTATATCCCCTTACCAGTCATCTTTAAAAAAAAAAAAAAAAAGACCCACTTTGAGGCCATCCATGTGCCATGGTATGTACAAGTAATTGATCACAACCACTTAAAGATTTCTTTGTTCCTTCTCCACTCCCACTGCTTCACTTGACTAGCCTTAAAAAAAAAAAAAAAAAAAAAAGGCTGACCAGTTAGCTCAGGTGATTAGAGCATGGTGTTGATAACACCAAGGTCCAGGGTTCGATCCCTATTACCAGCCAGCTGCCCAAAAAAAGGAAAGGAAAACACTTCTGCCAAAAAAGAAAGAAAGAAAGGGTGAAGAAAGAAAGAAAGAAAAATGAAGACCCCCTTTGAAAGCATACCTTTGAAGCTATGTATAGACACCATCCTGGCCCCTGGACTCACCCCATCCTCCCCTTCAAGGTCAGGCCTTCTCACTTGTAGCATAGATACAGCCCTGTGAGGCCTGCTGGGCTGTAAATCCCTGAATTAAGGTCAACATACTTTTGGACTTTCATTATGAGATAATAGATGAAGTTTTGGGGCAAGTGTCCCTGAGAGAATGCCAAGTATAATGGTACAGTCAGCTGTTGCTGGGGCTTCTCTGACAAATTAACTTTTCTCCTTTATCTTTGTCCTAACCTTAGCTTCTCCCTCCCACCTGGGCTTAGCTAAGCAGACTATGGTATGGAGGTTAAATAACTTGCCCACAGTCATTCAGCAAGGAATTGGCAGAGCTGGGCCCAAACTCTGCTCTCTTCTTTGCTGACTCAGTCTCCCTTAGTGCTTCCTCATGCCCTCTGTACTGAGCCCAAACTTCCCTATCTGCTTTTATTATCTGGCACATGCAGGCTTTGCCCCAGCCGTCCTCGTGTCTTTCCTTACTCCCCATACCCACCCTCTGTTGAGCTGGCTTGCCTCCTTGCTCTCCACATGTACCCACTTCATTCTGCCTCTTGGCCTTTGCTCATGCCACTTCAGTAATCAGATCTGAAATGCCCTCCCTCCTCCTCTCTGCCCTGTTATTTAAATCTTCCTGATCCCGGAAGACTGTTTATATAGCATCTCTTCCATGAAGCATTTCCTGCTGCTCCAATCTCTCTTTCTAGAACTTCTGTTGCTTTTATTGTATGCTATATAATTCAGCTCTTGATTCTTTCCTCTGTGATCATCTTATCTCCTTAACTGGATTGTAACTTCCTTAAAGGAAGGGACTACTTATAGTTAGTATTCCCCACATGACACAGTGCCTATGGTAGGAACTCAAAAACTAGTTGTAGGACTGGCCAGTTAGCTCAGCTGGTTAGAGCACAGTGTTATAACACCAAGGTCAAGGGTTCAGATCCCTGTACTACCAGCCAGCCACCAAAAAAAAAAAAAAAAAAAAAAGAATCAAAACGTAGTTATAAACTAAAATGAAAGACTACTTGTTTTCAAACTTAAGCGTCTCCCAAGGGAGAAAATGCC
>NW_007728120.1:280464-301690 GCF_000696425.1 Galeopterus variegatus | reverse complement strand
CCCCCTTTACCCCCCCCCCCCCCAAAAAAAAAAAAAAAAAAAAAAGAATCAAAACGTAGTTATAAACTAAAATGAAAGACTACTTGTTTTCAAACTTAAGCTTCTCTCAAGTGAGTAAATGTCCCAATTTATCTAAAAGTTCAGAATTCCCACTAGACATAAGGGTTGCCTTGATCTCTCTTGTGCTGTCCTACCTGGCATCACCCTTAAACTATATGAGGTAGCCAGAAAGAGCCAAGAAGAACTCTCTCCCTAATGAGTCCTTAGTCCTTAGTGCTGGTGATTGTGGCAAGTGTCAAGAATTGTTGGGCTCGAGCCTCTAAGATGGAGCTCCCTTGGGCCGGCCCGTGGCTCACTCGGGAGAGTGCAGTGCTGATAACACCAAGGCCCCGGGTTTGGATCCCATATAGGGATGGCCGGTTCGCTCACTGGCTGAGCGTGGTGCTGACAACACCAAGTCAAGGGTTAAGATCCCCTTACCGGTCATCTTTTTAAAAAAAAAAAAGATAAGATGGAGCTCCCCAGATTGTGGTGGGGGGAACCCTGGTTGGAAGGGGAAACCTGTACTGACTTCCTGTTTTGTGTCCCCAGACTATACCATTCTAGATTGCATTTACAGTGAGGTGAACCAGACCTACTACGTTCTGGATGTGATGTGCTGGCGGGGACACCCTTTTTATGACTGCCAGGTGAAGATTGATACTCCCTCATGTCTTTTCCTGTCTTCTCTCCTCCTAGGAAAGTGGCTCAGCATGTGGGTTTGGTTCGTGACCATTTTCTTGGTGTGTACAGGATGTGGTATATCAAGAACATTATCTAATGCTCCCTGCATCTCTGAGTGTGTTTAAATTAGCTTAATTTTAAAAAAGAAATAGGAACTAAGGAAAGTACAGCCATTCTTGCAAGGAGGAAAGAGAGAGAAACAGCAGAGGTGTAGGCTGGGACTTTGTAGCAGCTGCAGCCACCCCCTCACCTCCAGAGTATTGGAGGATTGCTGGCAGGGAAGATTGTGGGGCAAGGGGGATACCATCTTGTACAGGTAGCACCAGGAAGAGAAGGTGGAATGTAAAGCACCATCAGATAGACTCCTACAACCTCCGCTCCTTCACCAACCACATCCTGACCCTGAAAATGGGCCTCCCTGGTATAAAACGAAGCCTCAAATCTCAAAGGCTGTCTCTAGAAGGAGACTTTTCAGGTAAGGAGAGGCCCTGATATTTTCCCTTCTAGTTCACCTTCCCCAGTGTTTTGCTCACGTAGTTGATTCTAACGGGTGGACAACAGCAGTCATCGGAGTGAGGCAGGCTCAGCCCCACAGGTCACCATCTCTGTTAGCAACAGTCCCCGCATCATTGTCCCAGAATATATTGGTGGTTTTATGTACTCCCTTTTGCTCTCTGTCAGTTTATTATAGTGATTCTCAATGTGTGGTCACCAGACCAGGTGTATCAGAAAATTGTTGGACATGCACATTTTCAGACCTACTAAGTCAGAAGCTGTGGGGATGGGGATTATGTTTAAACAAGTTTCCAGGTGACCTTCCTGCAGGCTCAAGTGTGAGTATCACGAGTTGTCACCATAAGTTGCTTCTTTCCATAGCCATTACCACATGCTGGGTTTCCAAATCATACCAGGTGTTGATGCTTCAGAATTCTAAAGTCCACCTCATTCAAAAAATAACAGTCAGGGGCCGGCCCGTGGCTCACTCGGGAGAGTGCGGTGCTGACAACACCAAGGCCCCGGGTTCGGATCCCATATAGGGATGGCCGGTTTGCTCACTGGCTGAGCGTGGTGCTGACAACACCAAGCCAAGGGTTGAGATCCCCTTACCGGTCATCTTTATAAAAAAAAAAAAAAAAACAGTCAAGATTTTCATTGCTAAGCGCTTGGTGGACATTATCTCATTGAATCCCTTGCAACAACCCTATAAAGTAAATACTGTTATTCTCATCATATAGATATGGAAGCTGAAAGCCATAGATGTTAATTAAGTATGTTGCTCAAGTGCAGAGCCAAGTCTTCTACTCAGAACATAAATTCAATCCAGAACATATTTTCCTTTAATTCTGTCGAAGGGTGTTTTATAACATGCATTCACAGCAAACAAATTTGGTAACTAAAACCGCCCATATTTTAATAATATAGTGAAAAGAGTATATGCGTGTTTTTTTAAGTTTCCAAAAACAAAATAATGTAAACTACAGAAGGGTACATATCAGTAATTCGGAGAATAAAGTAGTTTAGGAAATTTATGAAAAGTAACTGTATAATAATTTCTAATACTCAGGATTAAAATAAAACAAAGGGGCTAACATAATGTACTTTGGAGTTGGACAGTCCTGGGTCCTACAGTATTTTCTTTGTGTACCAGGCAAGTGACTTAACCTCTCTGAACCTCAAGGTCTTCACCTGTAAAATGGAGATAATGATAATACAACTCCCAGAGGGTGGTTGACAATTAATAAGATTATGTGTTTAAAGCCCTTCACGTGGAGCCTGACACAAAGAAGGTCTTGAATGATAAATGTTGGCTCTGCTATTAATAATTCTACTGGACTTTAAGAAAAAAACTTCAAAGATTTTATAAGTAATGACAAAAGGTCTTAGGTCTTTGTAAGCCAGGCTATTTAGAATGCGTGTTTTTGTTGATGTTAGAGTTTCAGATGAGAAGTATTTCATCTTTCTACTTCCCTTCTCTGTGGCAGACCGATTTCCGATTCTACTGGATGCATTCAAAGTTACCAGAAGAAGAAGGACTGGGAGAGAAAACCAAGCTCAATCCCGTAAGGCCTGAGATTAGAATGACAGAGTGTGGGCTTAACAGTCATCCAGATCTGAATTTCATTTTTGGCTTTAATATTTACTAGGTTAAGTTAATAACCTCACTTGGCCTTAGTTTTTTTATCTGTAAAACAGGGTTAATAACATCTAACTTACGAGGTTGTTATAAGGACCAAATGATAAAAATACACAACTTCTTCTGGAATAATACTTATGGTAGGTGCTCAACAAAGAATGGTTGATATAAAATGCTACTACTTTTATTAATAATGCTATTTAGAATTCCAGTGCAGTGGTTCTCAAACTTTAGCATGCATCAGTGTCACCTGGAGGCTTGGTAAAGCATAGACTGTTAGGCCTCACCCCCAAGGTTTGTGAGTCGAGGGGCGGGGGGCACTGAAAATCTGCATTTTTAACAAGTCCTTCAGTATTGCTGCTGCTGGTCCAGGGACCACAGTTGGAGAACTACTGCTCTTGTATCAGAGCTGGGAGTGCCCTCATCTAATCAGTCCCTTCATTTTATAAATGAGAATATAGGTTTAAAAGAGGGGACTGCCTTCCCCAAGGTGCCACAGTCCAGGATGATAGCCCAAGTATCTCGGCTATCTTCTCAATGATTTAAATATGTGATAGTTATTTTCACAGCATTCTATTAGCTAAGCTATGCAGATTGGCATTTGCTTGGATCACTTGCAAATTTTTTTTTTTTTTTTTTAAGATGACCGGTAAGGGGATCTTAACCCTTGACTTGGTGTTGTCAGCACCACGCTCACCCAGTGAGCAAACCGGCCATCCCTATATAGGATCCGGACCCGTGGCCTTGGTGTTATCAGCACCACATTCTCCCGAGTGAGCCACAGGCTGGCCCCACTTGCAAAATTTTTTAAAGGCAATTGGACAACCAGTTATAGGAGAATAAATACAATCAGTACTATCAGTGATGTTATCAAGTAGATCCTAGAAGAATATGCATTGAGGAAGAGAAGAACATGGGAGCTGCTCTCTCTGAGATGGTGGTCTAAGTGCTCTACATGTATCATCTTACTTAATCCACACAACAACCCTATGAAGTAGATACTTTTATTATCCCATTTTCCAGATGAGAAATGGAAGCATATGGAGATTAAATGATTAGCAGAGCTGGGATTCAAACCCAGGCAATCTGACTTTAGAGTTTATAGTCCTGATCACTTTATTATACTGCTTCAGTCTGAAAATCATTTTTTTTGTTGTGAAAAAGGCTTCACTAGCCCTTCAATAGGGATAGCTGTCATAGAGCCAGGAGAATATACAGTGGTTTTCAGTCCTGACCACATGGCACAGTCAACTGGAGAGCTTAAAAAAAATGCCTGGGCTCCCTCCACTCCAGACCAGTTGAATCAGAATCTCAGGGTGGGGTCTGGGCATCAGTAATTTTTAAAAGCTCTCCAGAAGATTCTGGTATATAAGGGAAGGTTAAGAACCACTGACCTAGAAGTTCAGAGGGCAGGTTGGGGAGAGGTGGTAGGGAAGGGTTAGACTAAAATCTTTTCTTCTTTGACAGAGCTTTCCAGTTGCTAGAACCAATATCATTTGTAACATTTACTAATTCTTTGTTCTAATTTGTATTTCAGTTTAAATTTGTGGGACTAAAGAATTTCCCTTGTACTCCTGAGAGCCTGTGTAAGGTGCTGTCTATGGATTTCCCTTTTGAGGTAACAAAACCATTATTTTTTATTTATTTATTTTTTTTGTCTTTTTTCGTGACCGGCAATGGATCGCAACCCTCAGTGTTGCGCCCGTACCGGACCGGGACCGGCAACGGGATCGCAACCCTCGGTGTCGCGCCCGCACCTCGCTTAGCCAGTGAGTGGGAACTGGTCTGTATGTGGGATCCGAACCCTCGGTGGGAGCGCCACCGCGCTCCCAAGCAGCGCACTGTAGCAGTGCGCCACCGGGCTGGCCCAAAACCATTATCTTTACTATGGGATACAGAGAGACTTAGTTATACCAGGTGTTAAGATATCCTCTGATTTTGCTGTGTCAAAGCATCAGAAAAGGGCTGAGAGCTGATTCTGGGAGAGGGATGTGCTTGCTGCCTTTCAGAGCCTTAGCTCCACCCCTGCCAGATAAGTCAGAATGCCAGAGCTGGGGCCGGCCTGTGGCTCACTCGGGAGAGTGTGGGGCTGACAACACCAAGTCAAGGGTTAAGATCCCCTTACCGGTCATATTTAAAAAAAAAAAAAAAAAAAAAAAAAAAGAATGCCAGAGCTGGAAGAGCCCTTCAAGGACAGCTCAGCCAACTGTTTCATTTTACAGATGGAGAAACTGAGGCCCAGAGAGAGTCAAGGATTTCCATTCCTGGGTCTTTCTCATGTGCCTCTTCCTGCTACAAGCATGAGAACCAGGACCCTTGTTTGACAGCCATGGCTGGTTATAAAAAAGGGGCCTCTGTGACTGACCCTAACAAATGTTTGAAGTCCTAATCCTTTTTTGCCCAGGACTTGCCCAGTTTTAGCACCAAAAGTCTCACGTTCTCAGTCCTGGGCAGTCTTTTGTCATCCTCAGAACCTGCAGTTACCTTCTCCAGGCTCAACAAGCAAAGTTTCCTCTGCCCATCATATCCTTTAAAATTCTGCCTAGTCACTCACAGGTACTATTTGTTTGAAGTGGATATAATTCTGTAAAAATCTCAGCTTCCCGAATGAGGAAATGGCAAAGGCTGAGTTGCCTTCATTTCTGGGAGTCAATTAAGAAGGTGGTAAGAACACCATCTTTATTTATAACTCTTATGCCCCAGTGACAATAAATGCTTTTTAGAGATGAGTCACTGAATCACGGAAAAGAAAATGTGGGGCTGTAGGATGTCTTCCCGTTGAGAAAAACTGAGTTTCCCAGAACATGGCTCGCAGACAATTTAGGGGGAGGTTTAGACAGCCAACAAGAGCTGGGGAAGCAGGGCTTCTGGATAGCTGGTTTCCTCTGTGCTTAGCAGTCTGGTGCTTCAGAGGGGCCTGTTCAATTCCCTGCTTTTTGTTGCATGCATGGAGCCCATCCACCGCTACAGGGACCTCTGAGTAGTAGAAATTGCATGGAACTTAGGGACAGAAGACCTGGGGTCATGTTAAATTTCTGCTTCGTATTCACTGTGTTTTTAGGAAGGCCCCCAGAACTCCCTGACCTGAGCAGCCTCATCTCTCAAACACCCTCATGGTGGGTACAATGGTAAAAAAGTGGGTAGGAAAGTACCCAGTAAACAGGAAAGTGCTATTTTTACTTGTATTTTCTTTTTTTAAAAAAAGATGGCCAGTAAGGGGATCTTAACCCCTGACTTGGTGTTGTCTGCACCACGCTCTCCCAAGTGAGCTAACCGGCCATCCCTATATAGGGATCCGAACCAATGGCCTTGTTATCAGCACCACACTCTCCCAGGTGAGCTATGGGCCGGCACTTTACTTGTATTTTCTAAAATTTAGTGTTCTAGGCCATTTCTTCATTTAGAGAAACTATATGTGTGAGAGGCAAGGACTCTTTTTCCCTCTGGCAGTGACCCAGAAACAGGATGGACCTCAAGAGCTTGGAATAGAGAGCCTATTCCAAGAGTGTCTAGGCTCTCTTGGAATCATGTGGCCCCAGATATCATTTCGATCCTGAATTTCCCCTCTTGTAGGTAGATGGACTTCTCTTCTACCACAAACAGACCCACTATAGTCCTGGAAGCACTCCTTTGGTGGGCTGGCTGCGCCCCTACATGGTGTCAGATGTTCTTGGTGTAGCTGTGCCCGCTGGACCGCTGACCACCAAGCCAGAATATGCTGGACACCAGCTCCAGCAGATTATTGAGCACAAGAGGAGCCAGAAGGAGAGTGTGAAGGAGGAACTCACACACAAGGCCTCTGCGAATGGGCACTATGAATTGGAGCACCTGTCTACCCCCAAGCTGAGGAGTCCTCCCCATAGCCCAGACCACCCTGGGAGCCTCATGGAGAACTAAAGAGTGTAGCCTCCTTGATGAGTCACAGGAAAGAAGGAAGGAAGCCAGGCTCCAGAAGGAAAACTGGGAAGGAGGACAGTGACAACAACAGGTGACTTCATTTTAGAGTGGACTTCCTAAAGCCACTCCAGCTAGAAACAGCTTATCTGTTATCTGTAATGCTGGCTCAAACACTTGGAGGAGGTTCCCAGATTGGATGGTATTCAGATTGATTTGAGCAGCTCCTACTGTGATAAGTGTATCCCAGATCCACATTGTAAATATATGTAATTCTTAAGAAGTTCTTTGTGATTCTTAAGCTTTAGACAGCCATGTAACACGCCCCCCCCTCCAAAACCATGACTATTCAAGTCTTGGCCCATTTCACATTTCATTCTTTTTAGCACTCAGACTGTCTGCTGAGTTTCCAGTTGCTGCTGCTGGTAACGTCATTTTCTGAAAGGTCTTACCAGGAACTGCAGTTCTTGGTATTTGAATATGTTCCCTCTTCTGAGAAGACAAGTGTGATTTTCTTTGGTTTAGACATTGCCAGAGATAAAATGCAAATGGAGTCCATTCACTCCTTCAACAAATGTTTAAGTGCCTACCAGGAGATAAGCCTTGTGCTTGGCCCCTGTTATGTAGAGCCTGTTATTTTTATTTTTTTTTTTCCTTTTTTTTGTCTTTTTTCGTGTCCGGCAACGGATCGCAATCCTCAGTGTTGCGCCCATACCGGACCCGGACCGGCAACGGTATCGCAACCCTTGGTGTCACGCCCGCACCTCTCTCAGCCAGTGAGCGGGAACTGGTCTGTATGTGGGATCCGAACCCTCGGCGGGAGCGCTGCCGCACTCCCAAGCGGCGCACTGTAGCAGTGCTCCACCGGGCCGGCCCTGTAGAGCCTGTTCTGAAGATGGACAGGACCCTGCCCTTGAAGAGCTCACAATCCAGTGAGAAAAGAAACCCACCAGTATATAGAGCTGGTAAAGTGATTGCTTTAGTTGCTGAAGGGTGCATAGAGCATGGGTGCTGGGATGCAAAGAAGAGCAGACAGAAGTTTCACAGAGGAAGTTAGAGCTGGGCTGAGGCTCCAAGGAGGGACACAAGTGTGTTCTGCAGACAGGGAGAGGAGGAGTTCCTCACAGAGGTAGGAGGATATGCAGCTGCATCCCTCCAGAGCAGGGCAGGTCTTGCTTTGGGAACTGAAGTAGGTTCAGCATTGCTTGAGTATAAAGTAGGATTGGACACCAAGGTCAAGGGTTCAGATCCCTGTACCAGCCAGCTGCCAAAAAAATAAATAAGATGATGATGATAATAATAATAATGATGATGAAAATAGGATTGGAGAACTTGAGAGAAGAGGGTAGAGAAATATAGGAGGTTTTAGATTTTATGTCATGGATGAAAGGGAGGCAAAGAAGAACTTTGAGCAGTTGAGGTCCCTTCAGATTTGTGAAGTAGAGCTATTTGGCAGCTGTGGGTTGGAAGATGGTGTCTAAAACTAACCCATTAGTTTCTGCTCTGTGTTCAGGAAATGTGTCCCATTTCCTGTGGCCTCAATCTGCTCCCCACACTGCTTTCCACCTTTCTAGGACTTCTTTTATTGGAGAAAAGGACTTCATCACTGCCCCCCTCCCTCCCCCAGCAGTACTAGTGTCCTGAGGACAAAATGTCAGAGAGATCCAGGTCAGATCTTGCCTGACATGCAGTTGTCTCTTTGTGTTGATTAGCTCTGGGAACAGATCCGGGCAGAAGTAGCGGTTAGGTGGAGCCTGATTACACAAATTCAGCACATCCAGTGGAACTAGTCTCAGTGTCAGCTCTTAAAGAGCTGCTCAAGCTGACTCTGTAAAATTGGAGAAGAAAGAAATCCCCCTTCCACCCTCACCCAAGGATGATCCTGCTGGTTGCAGATTCAAGCGTTTGCCTACATCAATAAGCTCTTTCCTGAATATAGGTCAGTTCTGCATAAGGGACATTGCATTCCTCCTGCCAAGGAGTAGGTTGTTTGCTGATCTTCTGAGTGCTCTAGTCTGTGCTCTCAGCAGCCAACTGTATCAGTTCAGGAGCTGTGCATGCTAGTTTCAGTAGTGACTTGGCCAGGCTATGCTCAGAAATAATCAGGTCTGGAAGGACTACTTCCCCAAAGGATCCTGTCCGGGGATGGATGCATGAGTCAAAGAACATATCAGCCAAACTTATCAACAAACACAACTTGATATTACTGAATGCTAGCTTGAAGAATTTGTCTCAGAGGAGTGCCCTTATATTTTTAACTGAGGAACCAGTATTACTGATCACTAAATAGCAATGTGTCTCCTGATCATATTTCTTTGGGGATTATAAAACTACCTCTTGCCACCTGTATCAAAGATGGTTGTATTATAGGTTACTGTGATTGGATATTAGTTTTCTGGCCACCCTTCTGAACAAATTCCAGTTTCTTTTTTTTTTTTTTTTTCCTTTTTGTCTTTTTTTGTGACCGGCAACGGGATCGCAACCCTCGGCGTTGCTCCCGCCCCTCGCTCAGCCAGTGAGCGGCTGGTCTGCATGTGGGATCCGAACCTTCGGCGGGAGCACCGCCGTGCTTCCCAAGCGGCGCACTGTAGCAGTGCGCCACCGGGCCGGCCCTCCAGTTTCTTTTTTGTGGAATCATCTCTTCCCCATGCAATATGGTTAAGTGGGACTGTAATCTGGGGTAACTGTCCTCCTTTACCCAAGTGTCAGGCTCATGACTTGAGATGGGCCAATCACATGCTCCTCACCAAGAATTTGTATCTTGAGCAGAGGAATGAAGAGGGTCAATTAGTTGAAATTTATTTTGCTGTGTGTGTGTGTGTGTTTCTTGTTCTTGCTATGAAACCTATGAGCATCCAGTAAATTCCGTCTTGCTCAAATTAGCAAGGGCTAGTTTCTGGGCTTGCAACCAAAGAATCCCAACTGATACGACTGCCCAGTGTGGCCTGCCTTGCTTGCCTTGGCTAGAGGGCCAGCTTGGCATGAGTTAGCGAGGAACTACTATTTCAGATCACCCATTTCACCTCATGCCTCTAGAAAAGACCAGGCTTTTCAACGAGTAGATGCAAAATAAGTAGTCTTGGTTATTTTAGTGTTAACTCAGAAGAGCCATGCTGTGTTCCAGTGCCTGCATGGAAGAGTTTGTGTCAACCTAATCCACTTGTTTCTGGCAGTGATTTATCTACGTTCACTGTTTCTCCACTTGCTCACTTCTCACTCATGTCCCAACCCACTGGAATCTAACTTCTGTTCCTATCACTTCAAGTGCTCTCACCAAGGGAACAGTTGTCTCCTGATTTCCAAATTTAAGGGACATTTCCCAGAATTTCTCTTATCTGACTTCAGCTGCCATCCATGTGCTGATGCCTTTCCTCTTATTTCCAGCCCTGAGCTCCAAACCTGTATCTATCTATCTACTTACCAGTCATCTCCCAGTCACCTCAAACGCAGCATATCCCAAACTGAACGTATTACCTTTCCCCAGGCCCCCTCAAACATGCTCTTCCTAGGATCCTTGTCCTTATTAATGGCACTTAGTTGCCCAAGCTAGGAAACTAGAAATCATTCTTTTGATTCCTGTCCATTTCTTACCTTTCACGGCTAGTGAGTTCTCATGTCCTTTAAATTCTACCTCTCCTCCATTTTCCTCTTCGACCTTAACTCAGGCCTTACCATCTCTGTCCTGGAGTACTGCCAGTCTCCTACCTAGTTTCCGTGCCATTCATCTTTCCCCACTCTAATCCATCCCTGTAATGGCAGAGTGATCCTTTCTAAAAATGCAAGTCAGATCATGTTACTTCAAGGACGGCCCATTACCTACAAGGTACATGTGCATCTTCTCAGCCTGCCATGTGAGTTTCTTCATGACCTGGCCTTTGTCTCTCTTGCCTTATAAACTATCTTGCCTTCTTTGCTGCCTACTTTTCAGTGATGCCACTTTATAGCATCACTGAAAAGTGATGTTCAACATACCTGTTTCATAATTCCCCCCGACACCATCCCTTTTAACTCCGACTGCATTCACCTGGTAAATATGCCTACTCATCTTTGAAAAACTCCATTCAAGAGATACCTGTTTGAACCTTTTCCTCTGCAGGTAAGCTAGCCATTCTCATTTTTTTTGCCCTCCCTATCCACACAGCCAGCTCTCATAGTGATTATAATATTTGATCACACTAATTTACTTACATATCTGTTTAGGGAATAGTCCACAAGACCACCCTCACTTCTGACACCAATTGCAAGTTTGGGGCCCCCTAAAGCCATCCTCAGATTCGATACTTCACCAGAAGTACTCACAGACCTCATTGAAAGCTATTTTACTCATGGTTACAGTTTACTGCAATGAAAGGAAAGAGAGTAAAGTCAGACATAGGAAGAGACGCATGGTGCAGAATCTAGCAAAGATCCACAATGCGGCGCTTCAACTGTTCTCTCCCAGTCAAATCATGGAGAGAGTTAATTTTCCCAGTAACTATGTATAATAATACTCACAGAATTTTGCTGTCTTAATCAGTTTTCTATTGCTTATAACAGAATACCTGAAACTGGGTAATTTATAAAGAAACAAAATTTATTTCTTACACATCTAGAGGCTGGGAAGTCTAAAGTCAAGGGGCATATCTGGTGAGGGTCTTCTTATTGGTGGGGACTCTGCAGAGTCCTGAAGATGCACAGGCATCACATGGTAAGAGGACAAGAGTGTGTTCACATGCTAGCTCAGGTCTCTCTTCCTCTTCTTATAAAGCCATCAGTTCCATTTTCATAACCCACTAATCCATTAATCCATGAATGGGTTAATTCATTTATGAGGGCAGAGCCCTCACAATCCAATCACCTCCTGAAGACCCCACCTCTCAACACTGCCACATTGGGGATTAAGCTTCAACATGAGTTTTAGAGGAGACATTCAAACCATAGCATTGCCAACCGGGGAATCTCACCTAAGCGTTGGTGTCCACAGTTTTTTGGGGGCACATTCACATACACCTGGATGTCTGCCCATGTGGCTACCTTAAGTCTCCAGACCCTTCAGAAGTCTAGTTGATAACATGTGATCCAAAGGCCCCTCTCCTTCCCCATCACACTGCCAGACTGGTGTGGCCCAAAGACCCCTGCTTAAACCGCATTGTTAGACTACTCAGTGTGGCCTAAGGCCCCAGGTAAACGAAAATCTTACGTCAGGCTGGATATTCCAAGGGTTTAGAGGTTACCTCCCAGGAGGCAAGGGCAAGGGCCAGACCTCTCTTTGGGCAAGGTTAAATTCTTTACTAAACACTCCTATTAGATTGCAAGTTCCATGAGGTCAGGGACCTGGTCTTATTCATCTTTAAATCCCCAGTGCCTGGCATTTTGCCTGGCACTTGTTGCATCAATAAGTATTGGTCGAGTGAATGAAGAAATGGTAAGCTGAAATGAGAATGCAGTCTAGAGGAGAGCCCTCCCTTCTGCTGCACAGAGGAGTCACCCTCATGAGAAGGCTGAGTAGAGGTGTGTGGCTGGCTGCTAACAGGTGTTTGGGTATGCTGCAACCTTCTAAGAACATGAACTATATTTAGTTTTGTGAATGTAATTAGAGGGTTAGCCTAAAAACGCACTACGGGGCTGTGTAGTTAGTTCAACTGGTTAGAGCATGGTGTTATAACACCAAGGTCAAGGGTTCGGATCTCTGGCCAGTCACCAAAAAATAAAAAAATATAAATAAATAAATAAAATAAAAAACCAAAACAAAAAACTCACCATATACATTGGAGGAGGGAAGGAAATAATCTTCTTAGCCACAGACTTTTTTGCTAATAAAGAAATGAGTCAAAACCCCACAACGTATTTTTTTAACCAAATGTGGTCTTTTGTTTGATGATGTCTGATATACATGGGGCAGGAAAAGTGGACAAGAGCATTGAGATTTTATTTTATTTTTATTTATTTATTTATTTTAAAGATGACTGGTAAGGGGATCTTAACCCTTGACTTGGTGTTGTCAGCACCAGGGTCAGCCAGTGAGAGAACCGGCCGTCCCTATATAGGATCCGAACCCATGGCCTTGGTGTTATCAGCACCACACTCTCCTGAGTGAGCCACAGGCCGGCCCTAAAGAAGATCCATATTAATTTTATTATTTTGTTTCCCTACCAAGTGCTGAGAGATTTGGTCTTGGACCTTGATTTGGTTGTGACTCACCACCCCAGAGGGTCTACTATCCAGTGACAAGGCAGAGGTGGAAAGGGATTAGGAGACTGGGAGGCTGGCAGTAGTGTAGGTGAGTTAAGAATGGCTTCAAGGGGCCGGCCTGTGACTCACTCGGGAGAGTGTGGTGCTAATAACACCAAGGCCGTGGGTTCGGATCCCTATATAGGGATGGCCGGTTAGCTCACTGGGTGAGCGTGGTGCTGACAACACCAAGTCAAGGGTTAAGATCCCCTTACTGGTCATCTTTAAGAAAAAACAAAAAAAAAGAATGGCTTCAGATGCAGAGAAAGGGGAACCCTCCTACACTGTTGGTGGGACTATAAATTAGTGCAGCCATTATGGAAAATAGTATGGAGTTTCCTCAAACAACGACAGATAGAAGTGCCATTCAATCCAGCAATTGCACTGCTGGGTGTATACCCAAAGGAATGGAAATTATCATGTCGAAGGGATACATGCAATCCCGTGTTTACTGCAGCTCTATTTATAATAGCCAAGAGTTGGAACCACCCTAAATGTCCATTGAAGGACAACTGGGTAAGGAAAATGTGGTATCTATACACAATGGAATACTACTCTGCCACCAAAAAGAATGAAATACTGCCATTTGCAGCAACATGAATGAACTTAAAGAAAATTATCAGTGTCGTGGTACCCCACAGATAGGTATAGTCAATTATGTTTCAATAAAAAAAGGAATGGCCTCAGGCAGCAAATATATGAGTGAAAGGACAGGGTCCCCTAATGCAGTGTGTGAGCATTTATTTCTCACATCCATTCCAAGTGACCATGACTTTTCTGAAAGGTTGATTTTGTATCTGTTTTGAGGAGGCCAGAAAAGTGGCCAGAAGCAGCCCGGGAGGTGGGTCTCATTACTGGGCCCGGCCCAGAGGCATCCTCCGCATTTTGAGGGACATTGTGGAAGCTGAAGAAGGAAATTTTGAAGCCTAGAGAGCTCTTCTGGCTGGGGCCTCACAGACCGATTGGCACTGGTAGCAGACTCCCTCCCCCCCGGGGAGCTGGCAGTCCTTCACGCCTTCCATGTCCCTCTGCTTTTGCCTTTTGGGTTTTCTTTACAGTCACGCTGGGGAAATTAAAAATGGAACTCAAATCTATCAGTTCTGCTTCTCATTGGCAACTTTAACCAAAACTTTTATAAGGGAGGAAGTTGAAGTGGGCTGAAATAAGTCTATTGGGGGACTTAATTTATCCATTCTGCTCTGGTCTCCCACTAACACAGATGAAGTGAGAACAATGTAACTCAGATAATAACTCTCTCTTATACTGAATGTTTTCTCACAAGCAACTAAGTATCCAAGGTAACCAAACCTGTTTGGTATTCTTTAGCAAGATTGGGCCTTGTCTGATAGAAAAGGACCATCCATTCATTGAACAAACATTGTACCACCTACTGTGTTCTGTATATTGTGCTAGGTTCTGAAGAGAGAGCAATGAATGAGACCTGGCCCCTGCCCTCAAAGAGCTCATGGTCTAGTGGGAGAGACAGATAAAGCAGCAAAGCAGCAAATAATTATAATTCAGTGTTAGGTAAACTCTAGACACAGGTACCGGGTAAAGAAGTAACAGAATAGTGACTGATCAACCTGTGATCTGGAACTGTAGGTAGGGATGTCAGATGAAAAAAATGATAAAATGATTTTTGTGAGGAAAGAGCCTGATTGTATTTTACTTAAAAAAAAAAAAAGAAAAGAAAGAAAGAAAGAAAGAAAGAAAAGGCAGAGAATAGCAATAGGTAAAGGGTCCTTAGGGTAATGGAGGAAGTGTAATCTATTTTTTTTTTTTTTTTAAAAAGATGACCAGTAAGGGGATCTTAACCCTTGACTTGGTGTTGTCAGCACCATGCTCACCCAGTGAGCGAACCAGCCATCCCTATATAGGATCCGAACCCGTGGCCTTGGTGTTGTCAGCACCGCACTCTCCCGAGTGAGCCACGGGGCCGGCCCAGGAAGTGTAATCTACATGGGACAAGATTTTTCACCTTCTTTACAGACCTCACCTTCAGCCATTCCAGTGGTTATAGTTTTGCCCTTTAATCCAGAAAAATAAGAAAAAATGTTTTACCCTAGACAGTTATTAGCAGTATGACCTTATTCACTCTGTGTCTGTCTTTTAGAAAAATGGCAATAAGAGTTTTTTGATCTTTTATAGTCAAAGCAACTCTATAGCACAACACATCTCTCTTTCATAGGCAGTAGATATTTTGGAGCGATGTTGAGAGGAGTTTTTTTTTTTTTTTTTTTAAAGTGACCGGTAAGGGGATCTTAACCCTTGACTTGGTGTTGTCAGCACCACGCTCAGCCAGTGAGCGAACCGGCCATCCCTATATGGGATCCGAACCCGTGGCCCTGGTGTTATCAGCACCACACTCTCCCGAGAGAGCCACGGGCCGGCCCCTTGAGAGGAGTTTTGGATTTTAGAAGTAAAGGTGTTTGGGGGGGAAAGGTTATAAAGTTCCAATCACAGCTTTGGAAGTATCTATATTCTTAGAACTGAAGAAATACAAAAAAGGCAGGAGAAAATGGTAAGACAGAGCTCTCAGAGTTAGGGTGGCTGTCTTCCTTGATTTAGTCATTCAACACATGATTATTAAGGGCTTGCCTACTATGTACTAAGCTCTAGGCACTGGGAGTTTAGGGGCCAACAGGACAGATATGGTTCCTGCCTTCTTGAAGTTTATAGTCTATCTAATAGGGCAGGCAATCCCTAGGCCAATGAACATAGAAATAAGTATGCAGTTACAAATTGTGATCAACTCTCTGATAGATAAGAGGGTGCTATGAGAGAGAGTAACAGAAACTAATTCAGATGAGGGAGTAGGCAAGGAAGATCTTGCTGGGGAAGTGACTTTTGAGCTGAGAACTTAAGAATGAGTCAGGGTTGGCTGGTTACTCAGTTGGTTAGAGCTGGAGCTGATAACACCAAGGTCCAAGGTTCGACCCCTGTACCTGCCAGCCACCAAAAACAAAACAACAACAAAAGAGAATGAGTCAGATTTGTCTGGTGAAGAAGGGGGGTAGGGGGGGTAGGGAATATAAGCTTTCTAGACAGAGACCTGAAACCTATGCTTTAAAAGCAAAAAACCAAAAGTGCAAACCATAACACCCCTCCCACAGTGTTCCTTCTTTGAAATTTATTTTCCACTTTCAGATTTCATTTCTTGTTAATTTGTCTGTCACCTACACTCCTTCAACCCTACCTTCCAAGGACTTACCTCCCAAGTCCTGCAGCCAAGCATTCAAAAATGGAAGGAGCCCACCAGCTGCCAAATAAACCAAAACGATGCCACTGCCCCCAGGGCCCCGTTGGGGTCTGAGGCATGGAGCCAAACCCAGCCCCAGCCAGGTAAAGAGCACACCAAAAACACCATTTCCATGCGGGTATCCCACCATAGCCACTGCAGTTGCCATGGCTGCTGCAAAAGCAGCTAGTCTCTATAGCAGCAGTCACAGCCACCATGCAGATGGCACACCAGGCTCTCAACTGCATTGACACAGGAGAGGCACCTTAAGAATGACCAAAAAAAAGAAGAGTTTCTCTCCGTCCACAAAGCACACTCCAGAGTAATAGAAGAAGCATCTGATTTATGATAATAGGGGAGGACTTGATCACACCTGTCTCAGTATTGAACAGATCATCTAAGCAACAAACCAACAGAGGAACAGTTAATCTATCAGAACAAATCTGTGGTTATTGGAGGAGGGGGAGGGGAAAGAGGGGAAGAGGATGGGAAGGAGGAAGGGGAGAGATTGGATAAGGGGCATAAAGAATAAGTATGGTTTGTAACAAAGAATATGCTAATAAAATTTTTAAAAACCCAGAAAAACAAAAACAACAAAATAAAAATGCAAGGAGGCTACGTTAGTACATATGGATCTACCTCATATATTTTTTGTAAAATGAGGACCATAATTTCACTATCTCATACTGTTATGGTGAAATTAGATAAATGAAAGTAATTTAGAACAGTGCTTGGGGGAAATGTGGTAAGGACACAATAAGTGTCAACTTGTCATTTCAGCATATGTGCATACTATCATTGATTTGCTGAGTTTCCCATTGATGGGCCATCATGTTGTTTCTAATCTTTTGCTATTACAAACCATTACTTGACTTCCTCGTGGGTTCAAGCCTGCAGTTAAAGGCAAAGCCAGGTAGCCACTTTTGTGCTCTAGTTCTCCTAAGACTTGCCTCTCAGAGCAAAGCCAGCCAGATGCCTTGCACTTGGTTTTGTTACCCTTGTCTCTGTCCTGGTAAGACTGTGAGAGGCAACAGTTCCTGAGAACGCTTCCCTTTCACACCCACACGCCTACACACACAGCTGTGCCTCTGGAAACACTGCTGAGTTCTCTCAGCCCACTCAGCGAAATCTCTTCCTTTATTCATTCTTCTCACCCAATCCACAGACGAGGAGTTAGAATGCCTGGGATCAAGATCTAGCTCAATTCTAATTAATTAGCTGTGTGACTTTTTTTTTCTTTTTTTTTTTTAAGATGACCAGTAAGGGGATCTTAACCCTTGACTTGGTGTTGTCAGCACCACGCTCACCCAGTGAGCTAACCGGCCATCCCTATATGGGATCCGAACCCGTGGCCTTGGTGTTATCAGCACCACACTCTCCCAAGTGAGCCACAGGCTGGCCTGCTGTGTGACTTTAGATAAATCACCAACACCTGGTGTCCTGAGGCTCACTGGGCAAAACAAGCATAAAAGTGTAAATAGTGGGTTGAGAGACTCCATCCTCTCCTGTCTCCAATCAGTGGTTTGTATTACTCAGGTCCTGCCATTTCTTACTCAAGCTTAGTCCTAGAACCACTTGCCTACTTAGAGAAAAAAAGTATATTCCTATATATACCTACTATTTAAATTTTTTTTACTTACCCCGTGCTGGCCAGCTGTCAAAAAAAAAAAAAAGAAAGAAAGAAAGAAAAGATGGGAGATAAAATTATTTTGTTTTATTTTATTTTTATTATTATTATTATTTTTTTCCTTTTTGTCTTTTTTTCGTGACCGGTAACGGGATCGCAACCCTCGGTGTCATGCCCGTACCGTGACTGGCAACGGGATCGCAACCCTCAGTGTCGCGCCCCGCACTGCACTCAACCAGTGAGCGGATTGGTCTCTATATGGGATCCGAACCCTCAGCGGGAGCGCCGCCGCACTCTCAAGCGCTGCACTGTACCAAGTGTGCCACCGGGCCGGCCCATTATTAATTTTTTTTGGTGGCTGGTTGGTATGGGGATATGAACCCTAAAGTTTTTTTCAAATGTCATGCATTCATATGTGAGATTTAAACACACATGTAGGCTGGTTGGTTGGCTCAGTTGGTTAGAGCTTGGTGTTATAAACACCAACATCAGGGCCGGCCCGTGGCTCACTCGGGAGAGTGTGGTGCTGATAACACCAAGTCCACGGGTTCGGATCCCATATAGGGATGGCCGGTTGTTCACTGGCTGAGCGTGGTGCTGACAACACCAAGCCAAGGGTTAAGATCCCCTTACCGGTCATCTTTAAAAAAAACCAAAAAAACCACCAACATCAAAGGCTCGGATCCATGTAAACCTATGCTGTTGGAAGCCAAGATAGTGGTTACTCTTCATGAGAGTAGTGACTGGGAAGGGCATAAGGGGGACTTTGGCAAGTTGGGAATGTTCTATTTCTCTTTTGTTTGTTTGTTTTTTGTTAGCTGGCCTATAGGGGATCCAAACCCTTGACCTTGGTGTTATAACACTCATTCTAACCAACAGAAATGGTCTATTTCTTTATGTGTGCTGGTTACATGGGTCTGTTGTTTATGAAAATTAATCAAGCTTATATTTGCACTTTTTCTGTATGAATATTACACTTCAATAAAAAGTTAAAAAAAGAAAAGAAAAAAACCCAAATGTTCAAAAGACCGTGTAGGAAAAGTCTCCCTTTCACTTTTATTTTTTTTTGGTGGCTGGCCATTACAGGGATGGAACCCTGGACCTAGGCATTATTCAGCACCACACTCTAACCAATTGAGCTAACTGGCCAGCCTTTCTTTTTTTTTCTTTTCCTTTTTTTTTTTTTTTTTAAAAAAGATGACCGGTAAGGGGATCTTAACCCTTGACTTGGTGTTGTCAGCACCACGCTCAGCCAGTGAGCAAACCGGCCATCCCTTTATGGGATCCGAACCTGTGGCCTTGGTGTTATCAGCACCGCACTCTACCGAGTGAGCCACAGGCCGGCCCCTTCTTTTCCTTTTTAATTGAAACATACTGGTTACACATATTTGTGGGGATACAGAGTTATATTTCAATACATGTATACAATGTGTGATGATCAAATCAGGGTAGTCAGCATATTCATCATTACAAAACTTAATCATTTCAGCCTTCCCTTTCACTTCTGTTCCCCAAATTCCCACTTTCCCTCCTGGGAGACAACCTCTATTACTTTTCTTGTGTATTCTTCCAAAGCTTTTCTATGTATAAATAGGTTAACAAACATATATTCATTTCATACTATACACACCGTTTACGTCTTGCATTTTTCATTTCAAGATACTGCTCAGGGATCATTCCATACCCTCCCTTACATATGGAAGAGACCACTGTCTTGTTCATTGTTGTAACTCCAGTACATAGGCCAGTGCCTGGCATATAAATATATTTGTTAAATAAATAAACTGTCTTCCAGAGGAGTGTCTGGTTGCAATACTGAAGCTGTAATTCCTGTATGAGTGATGAACTCAACCTAGCATCAGCCTTATTGGTGCAAAGGAGAAAATAACCTAGCTGAGATAGAAACAGATTCATACACCAGTGATTTCTTTTCCGATTCTCACCTACGGCAGCCTGAAGTTCCTATTGCTCCGATACAGAAATGAGATGAAGTCAAGGGTTGCTGTTCAAGTACTAGAACGAGCATCAGAACCCACAGCACCCTCCTCAGTCACCTGAAGATCCCTCTCTTGGGTCCCTCTGGGCGTGCTCCAGGGTTTCAGCCCTTGGGACTAGCTGTGGCACTCTTGTTTGTTGGGTCCCTTATGGAATATTTTTCTTTGGTCTGGAATGATACAAAAACATACCAGACTCAGCCCTGCTTTCCCTGTGTCTCCCATCCTCCACGAAGTGATTCCAAGACTGAGCCCTGTATCCTGAACCCTGTGAAACCCCCACGCTCGTTGCTGCGCTGTGCTTTGAGAGAAAATCAAAGGTTTGCAAAAGCTGAGTGATTCCTGAACGAGGTTCGAAATCGGATGTCGTTTTTGTGAGGAATTAAAATTAGCTACACTTGTGATGGATTACAGGATACAGCCAACATACAGGATAAGGGTGGGGGGCGGGGAGAAAGGGAGGGAGAGATGGCGCCGCGATTAGCTGCGTCTGTTCCTTCCACCTGAACATCCTGGACCGCGCAGGCGACCTTTCCAGGGTCTTTCGGTCTGCAAGTGAGATGGAAATAGATGAGGATTGTGGCTTCCTCACACGCGGGTGGTAGTGGCAAGTTAATCCCAGAGGAGGTGCCCGTTAGCAGATAATTTTCAAAGGAATGTATTCTTTTCCTCCTGCACAGAGTGAGCCTCATAGACCCCCACTCCTTTCTTCCCTTTTCCCTCTCCCGCAGGACAGAGCCGCCCTCCGTCCAGCCCGCGGCCCCTCCCCCTCCCCCTCCCCGGCTGCGCTCTGTCTCCCCCTCTCGGACCGCGTGCTCGCTCTGCCGGGCCCTCCTCGCTGCCTGTTTGTGAATGAGACGCTCAGTTTCTCAATGGAGCCGCGAGGGGCTCGGGCCGACGCTATGCGGCCGCATCGTTGGCCGTGAGCCGGCAGCGGGGCGCGTTTTCCTCGCTCCCTCCCTCCCTCTCGCCGCGGCCGCTTTTGAGGAACCCGGCTGAGAGGCCGCCGCGCAGGTCGCAGGGCCCCGATCCCGGAGGACGCCCCGACAGGCCGGCCTTGGGGCGCCGTCACGTTCTGCCGGAGCGCGAGCGCCGCCGAGGAGGCCGGCGGCCTTCGGGAAATTTCCGCCGCGACCCTTCGCTCTGGGCTTTCAAAGTTCTTGATTTCTATTTCCTTCTTCATCCCGAGCAGCTATTAGCTCCTCGCCTGCACTTTCCCCTCCCCCCGGGAGAGGAGGGGGAGAGTGAGGGAGGGAACGAAGAAAATAAAAAAGGATTTCCTCCCAGAAGGGAGCGACAGTTCGGAGAGATTTTTCTCCAGGAAGCAGAAGCGGCGTTTGCGGCCGCCGCGGGCGCCGGGCCCTGCCGGCCCCACCATGCGTGAGCCGGCCGCGGGCTGCTGAGGC